>NC_134492.1:58247042-58321220 GCF_040206685.1 Ascaphus truei | reverse complement strand
GAGTAGGGCTGGGTGGAGACCATCGTGCCCACAGTGGAGGGGCAGGCCATTCTTTTCACAGGAGCCACTTCCTATATAGGTCTCTTCAGTTCAGTGGTTCCTCGCAACTGACTGGTAGAAGTTGCTGGATCCGCCACTCCCTGCTTTGGCTCCTCCTTCCACTGACATAGCTGGAACCCGCCCCCAGGGGTTGCAATTATGGGCGGGTCCCAGAGGGGAATATCATGCCCCTTAATTAAGGCCGCGCCTTTCTCAGTCCTGGTGGGCGCGGTCTGCGTTTTCGCGCCAATTTCCTCATCAGAGTGGGATTCTTGGGCTGCGGCTAGTTCCCGCCTTCTCCTAGCTGCTGCTTTCCGTGCAAAATATCCCTCCTTTTTGCACGTTACCTCCGCGGCCGGAACTACTTCTTGTAGTGGCGCCGTCTGGATATCAGTCCCTGGGCCCAGTGGGTGCATTCCCACAGGCCATAATTGAAAGTCACTCCCCCTGGTGGAAATCAGGGGAGGGTCCCATAACCTCAGCGGTTGACTCAGCACAGGGGCCGAGTGAGTCACTGTCGACGTAGGCGCAGCCGTAGCTTTCGCGCCATGCCCCCCATCAGGGCGGGGCTCTGCTGTTCGCGCCATTCCCGGCCAGCCCTTTGCAAGTTCTGTATCAGCCAATTTCTCTGCGACTGGCCCACGCGGTCTCCCTAGCAAGCGGGAGCCGCCATTTTGGTTAGCTTTTCCAGATGAGGTAGCATTCATTTGATTGCACGTCCGCGGACATCCATCCTCACTGTGCTCCACCCCAGTTATAACAACGTCCTCACACTCCTCAAGGGGGGTACCTCGGTGTCCCAGACAGGACAAAAACGGGGCAGCTACCGCCTTCGCTCCACTCCAGAGCAGATTCGTTAGCGACAACTCAGCGACAGTTTGCTCTTCAGTGGGGCGCACGCCACGGCTGCCTTCCCCATCAGCCTCTGATCGCCATCTTGGACTCTCCGCACCACGCGGATTCTCCATTTCTTGGGTTGTCACGCTCTCGTACCAATTATCGTACATGGGGCTCCGCTCTGCGGGGCAGCCACCACACCAGTACAATAAAGATTGCTCAGATGCACCACCACATGTGTACCTGATCTAGGCTGGACTCATGTTGCACTACCTCAGGCTAGGCTCACTCTCTCAGTGTCTGCTGTGTCTCCTTCCTCCCAGTCTGTGCTCCCTATGGTAAGTGTCTGGAATGGGCTAGAGTACTCTGGCTCTGCCATGCAGTACTTGGGGCGTCTACCTCTCTTGGTCAGCCTAGCGCAGACCCTCTCCAGGATTCCTGACCATGTTAACAGGCTATCCCTTCTGGCGTCCTACCAACTAGCACTACCTCAAGGTGACTCGGTCAGCTATAGCCCGGCTCCAAACCCCTCACTCCTTTCAGGCCCCTAGGTCGTCCCTGCGAACTGACAATACCCCGTCAGCCCCCTGACCACCCCTAGGTCCGTCCCTACGCAGCACAGAGTGGCAGCAGACTCTCTCCCTGTTTCCCAGTGTGCCTAGCTAGAGCCTGTCCTGATGACAGATCTGATCTCAGCAGCTCGCCTCCAAATGTAACGGTGTTTCTGAACCGGCCTGACCCACCCAATCTCACATTGGCCCCTGTGGTCTAACCGGTCCCCATTACAGTGTGGTAGTGTCTGGTGGTGCACCTGTTGGCAACAGGACTCCTGAGTCTCCCGCATGATGGTGTATGGGGAGAACCCGTCCAGACAGGCAGCTGAGGTAGTGTGCTGAGTCCTACCTAGTTCCAGTGCAGCGCCTCCACCTCATCAGGGTCCCTTCGGTCACTTGGGGATGGTCCTGGTGAGGAACTCCTCGGTGGTGCTCCTCTCTGTACATTCACTCCACACACGTACACGAGAGGGTGTTCGAATAAGAGCATCTTTATTGATTGAAGTGGGCTAGCTGCCCCACGCAGTAGAATATCTAGCCACTCATCTTGAGTCAGTGCTTCCCTTCTAAAGGTGTGCTCTCCTTTAATAGGGATTCCCTATCCCAGCCGGGATATCTCTACCCTGTGCCAGGTCCCTGGACACAGTCTCCTTGCAGCTACTATAACATAACCAGTAACTCAGACTAGGATTAGAACTTGAACTCCTCCTCCTCTTAGCTGAACTTGTACTAGAACTACTTTTTGACACAGTGCTGTGCCTTATGTACACTCTGGAAGCTGACACACCTCTGACATCACTAACCATGGAGTCAGAGCATGTGATCACTCCCATCCATACACAGGGCACCCCACCAGGGTGTGAGGGCAAACCTCCATAATTACTGCTGGCATGCCCACAACTTACTAGGCCTTACTGTCAGCAGGAGAGATGACTGTAGCCATTTTACATGACCGCTACATATATATACTGTTATATAGATACGCACAGACCCACACGTGTATACATACTGTTATATAGATACATACAGACCCACACGTGTATACATACTGTTATATAGATACATACAGACCCACACGTGTATACATACTGTTATATAGATACATACTGTTATATAGATACATACAGACCCACACGTGTATACATACTGTTATATAGATACACACAGACCCACACATGTGTATATATACTGTTATATAGATACACACAGGCCCACACGTGTATACATACTGTTATATAGATACACACAGACCCACACGTGTATACATACTGTTATATAGATACACACAGACCCACACATGTATATATACTGTTATATAGATACGCACAGACCCACACATGTATACATACTGTTATGTAGATACGCACAGACCCACACGTATACATACTGTTATATAGATACGCACAGACCCACACATGTATATATACTGTTATATAGAGACACACAGACCCACACATGTATATATACTGTTATATAGATACACACAGGCCCACACATGTACTGCACCGACACACTTTATTCGAGCAAATACCCAGTATGTACCTGGCAGATACCTGGAATGCGCCGCTCCTCACCTCTGACAAGCCCCGTTGCGTTTGCCTTCCCAGCCTGGGTTCATGCCTGGCTGACGGGCGGCTGATCTGTTAAATGATAATGATTAGGATTTAATAGGCTGCAATGCTTCGCGTGTCTACCAGATGGCATAAATTCATGAATTGTAATGCAGTATATATATATATATACTGTGCAGTATTGCAGCCAGCAGGAATAAAATGCTTCAATCCCTGCCTGGAAAATACCTCAATGCGCTCGGGCAGAAAACTAGCCGAGCTCGAATAAAGTGTGTCGCCAGTGTATATGTAACGGTTTTTGTGAACCGGTCTGACCCACCCAATCTCACATTGGCCCCTGTGGTCTAACCAGCCCCCATTACGGTGTGATAGTGTCTGGTGGTGCACCTGTTGGCAACAGGACTCCTGAGTCTCCCGCATGATAGTGTATGGGGAGGACCCGTCCAGACAGGCAGCTGAGGTAGTGTGCAGAGTCCTACCTAGATCCAGTGCAGCGCCTCCACCTCATCAGGATCCCTGCGTCCGCATGGGGATGGTTCTGATGAGGAACTCCTCTGTGGTGCCTCCCTCTGCAGAGTAATCCCAGACTCACACACGAGGGTATCTTTGATCAGATGCATCTTTATTGCTTGAGGTGGGCTAGCTGCCCCTCGCAGTAGTCTCTTTAGCCACACATAATCATTAGTGCTTCCCTTTGAAAGGTATGTTCCTTGTCTTAATTGGTGGGTTCCCTATCTCCCCTTCCGGGAGATATCCCTGTGCCAGGTCCCTGGTCACAGTCTTATAAGCTGTCTCCTCCCAAGCCTGCACTCAGACTTGCTCCTTGTCTCATAGTTCTTACATCAACCACCAACAGCTTTTCTCTGTCTGCTTTGTGCTGCCAGACTCACAGCTCTGCATCAGACTACCGCAACAATGTTGCAGACCTCCATGTGCCTCTTACTGACAGAGGCAGCACAGCAACAGGAACTTACTCTAACAACTCAGCAACAACTAACTTTTGATCAGTGCTGTGCCTTATGTATACTCTGGAGGCTGACAGACCTCTGACATCACTTACCATGGAGTCAGAGCCTGTGACCACTCCCATCCATACATAGGGCACCTCACCAGGGTGTGAGGGCAAACCTCCATAATTACTGCTGGCATGCCCACAACTTACCTGGCCTTACTGTCAGCAGGAGAGATGACTGTAGCCATTTTACATGACCGCTACATATATATACTGTTATATAGATACACACAGGCCCACACATGTATATATACTGTTAAATAGATACACACAGGCCCACACATGTATATATACTGTTATATAGATACACACAGACCCACACGTGTATACATACTGTTATATAGATACACACAGACCCACACATGTATACATACTGTTATATAGATACACACAGGCCCACACATGTATATATACTGTTATATAAATACACACAGGCCCACACATGTATATATACTGTTATATAGATACACACAGGCCCACACATGTATATATACTGTTATATAGATACACACAGGCCCACACATGTATATATACTGTTATATAGATACACACAGGCCCACACATGTATATATACTGTTATATAGATACACACAGGCCCACACATGTATATATACTGTTATATAGATACACACAGGCCACACATGTATATATACTGTTATATAGATACACACAGGCCCACACATGTATATATACTGGTTTATAGATACACACAGGCATATACTGTATACCGTTATATAGGTACATATATTGTAAATACAGTATTCCTTTTGCAATGAGTTTCTCTCTCCTCTCCCTCCCCCTCTTAATTTGCTTTTACCCATTTCCTCTGTTGTCAGGTCCCCTTTTCTCACATCAAATCCCCGCTCCCTGTGATAATACGTAGTGACCGCGACACTGTGCTGTCACACACCCAAGCTCCGAGCGATGTGTCACTCAGAGCGTCACCAGCGGAGAGACAGGCTCATTCAATATCCGCGACTTCTCCCCAGGGCGCAGACGTCTCGCTGACATAGAGGCGGAAAGGGGCCGCGGATAAAGCAGTGGTAGTGAGCACACATTTAATAAATACCCAAACCTGTGCAATACGGGGGAGGCTCATTTTAGACAATATCTATGCTCTAGAAATAGACCAGACCCCACGCTATGTAACACCCCGTAACATCCACACCCCTAAACGTCAACAGATCCAGCTATGCTGCTTGACCATACTCCATACTGAGGAATACCCCGCACATTTATGTAACCCCCCCTCTGCACACCTCACATACATTAATGTAACCCCCCTTTGCACACCTCACATACATTAATGTAACCCCCTCTGCACACCTCACATACATTAATGTAACCCCCTCTGCACACCTCACATACATTAATTTAACCCCCCTCTGCACACCTCACATACATTAATGTAACCCCCCCCTCTGCACACCTCACATACATTAATGTAACCTCCCTCTGCACACCTCACATACATTAATGTAACCCCCCTCTGCACACCTCACATACATTAAAGTAACCCCCCCTCTGAACACTTCACATACATTAATGTAACCCCCCTCTGCACACCTCACATACATTAATGTAACCCCCCCTCTGAACACTTCACATACATTAATGTAACCCCCCTCTGCACACCTCATATACATTAATGTAACCCCCCTCTGCACACCTCACATACATTAATGTAACCCCCTCTGCACACCTCACATACATTAATGTAACCCCCCCTCTGCACACCTCACATACATTAATGTAACCCCCCTCTGCACACCTCACATACATTAATGTAACCCCCCTCTGCACACCTCACATACATTAATGTAACCCCCTCTGCACACCTCACATACATTAATGTAACCCCCCTCTGCACACCTCACATACATTAATGTAACCCCCCTCTGCACACCTCACATACATTAATGTAACCCCCCTCTGCACACCTCACATACATTAATGTAACCCCCCTCTGCACACCTCACATACATTAATGTACCCCCCCCCCTCTGCACACCTCACACACATTAATGTAACCCCCCCTGCACACCTCACATACATTAATGTAACCCCCCCTGCACACCTCACATACATTAATGTAACCCCCCTCTGCACACCTCACATACATTTATGTAACCCCCTCTGCACACCTCACATACATTAATGTAACCCCCTCTGCACACCTCACATACTGTACATTAATGTAACCCCCCCTCTGCACACCTCACATACATTAATGTAACCCCCCTCTGCACACCTCACATACATTAATGTAACCCCCCTCTGCACACCTCACATACATTAATGTAACCCCCCTCTGCACACCTCACATACATTAATGTAACCCCCCCTCTGCACACCTCACATACATTAATGTAACCCCCTCTGCACACCTCACATACTGTACATTAATGTAACCCCCCCTCTGCACACCTCACATACATTAATGTAACCCCCCTCTGCACACCTCACATACATTAATGTAACCCCCCTCTGCACACCTCACATACATTAATGTAACCCCCCTCTGCACACCTCACATACATTAATGTAACCCCCCCTCTGCACACCTCACATACATTAATGTAACCCCCCTCTGCACACCTCACATACATTAATGTAACCCCCCTCTGCACACCTCACATACATTAATGTAACCCCCCCTCTGCACACCTCACATACATTAATGTAACCCCCCTCTGCACACCTCACATACATTAATGTAACCCCCTCTGCACACCTCACATACATTAATGTAACCCCCCTCTCTGCACCCCTCACATACATTAATGTAACCCCCCTCTGCACCCCTCACATACATTAATGTAACCCCCTCTGCACACCTCACATACATTAATGTAACCCCCCCTCTGCACACCTCACATACATTAATGTAACCCCCCCTCTGCACACCTCACATACATTAATGTAACCCCCCTCTGCACACCTCACATACATTAATGTAACCTCCCTCTGCACACCTCACATACATTAATGTAACCCCCTCTCTGCACACCTCACATACATTAATGTAACCCCCTCTCTGCACCCCTCACATACATTAATGTAACCCCCCTCTGCACACCTCACATACATTAATGTAACCCCCCTCTGCACACCTCACATACATTAATGTAACCCCCTCTGCACACCTCACATACATTAATGTAACCCCCCTCTCTGCATCCCTCACATACATTAATGTAACCCCCCTCTGCACACCTCACATACATTAATGTAACCCCCTCTGCACACCTCACATACATTAATGTAACCCCCCTCTCTGCATCCCTCACATACATTAATGTAACCCCCTCTGCACACCTCACATACATTAATGTAACCCCCCTCTGCACACCTCACATACATTAATGTAACCCCCTCTGCACACCTCACATACATTAATGTAACCCCCTCTCTGCACCCCTCACATACATTAATGTAACCCCCCTCTGCACACCTCACATACATTAATGTAACCCCCTCTGCACACCTCACATACATTAATGTAACCCCCCTCTCTGCACCCCTCACATACATTAATGTAACCCCCCTCTGCACCCCTCACATACATTAATGTAACCCCCTCTGCACACCTCACATACATTAATGTAACCCCCCTCTGCACACCTCACATACATTAATGTAACCCCCCTCTGCACACCTCACATACATTAATGTAACCCCCTCTGCACACCTCACATACATTAATGTAACCCCCCCTCTGCACACCTCACATACATTAATGTAACCCCCCTCTGCACACCTCACATACATTAATGTAACCCCCCTCTGCACACCTCACATACATTAATGTAACCCCCTCTGCACACCTCACATACATTAATGTAACCCCCCTCTGCACACCTCACATACATTAATGTAACCCCCCTCTGCACACCTCACATACATTAATGTAACCCCCCTCTGCACACCTCACATACATTAATGTAACCCCCCTCTGCACACCTCACATACATTAATGTACCCCCCCCTCTGCACACCTCACACACATTAATGTAACCCCCCCTGCACACCTCACATACATTAATGTAACCCCCCCTGCACACCTCACATACATTAATGTAACCCCCCTCTGCACACCTCACATACATTTATGTAACCCCCTCTGCACACCTCACATATATTAATGTAACCCCCTCTGCACACCTCACATACTGTACATTAATGTAACCCCCCCTCTGCACACCTCACATACATTAATGTAACCCCCCTCTGCACACCTCACATACATTAATGTAACCCCCCTCTGCACACCTCACATACATTAATGTAACCCCCCTCTGCACACCTCACATACATTAATGTAACCCCCCCTCTGCACACCTCACATACATTAATGTAACCCCCTCTGCACACCTCACATACTGTACATTAATGTAACGCCCCCTCTGCACACCTCACATACATTAATGTAACCCCCCTCTGCACACCTCACATACATTAATGTAACCCCCCTCTGCACACCTCACATACTGTACATTAATGTAACCCCCCTCTGCACACCTCACATACATTAATGTAACCCCCCCTCTGCACACCTCACATACATTAATGTAACCCCCCTCTGCACACCTCACATACATTAATGTAACCCCCTCTCTGCACCCCTCACATACATTAATGTAACCCCCTCTGCACACCTCACATACATTAATGTAACCCCCCTCTGCACACCTCACATACATTAATGTAACCTCCCTCTGCACACCTCACATACATTAATGTAACCCCCTCTCTGCACACCTCACATACATTAATGTAACCCCCTCTCTGCACCCCTCACATACATTAATGTAACCCCCCTCTGCACACCTCACATACATTAATGTAACCCCCTCTGCACACCTCACATACATTAATGTAACCCCCCTCTCTGCATCCCTCACATACATTAATGTAACCCCCCTCTGCACCCCTCACATACATTAATGTAACCCCCTCTGCACACCTCACATACATTAATGTAACCCCCCCTCTGCACACCTCACATACATTAATGTAACCCCCCCTCTGCACACCTCACATACATTAATGTAACCCCCCTCTGCACACCTCACATACATTAATGTAACCCCCCCTCTGCACACCTCACATACATTAATGTAACCCCCCCTCTGAACTCCTCACATACATTAATGTAACACCCCCCTCTGCACACCTCACATACATTAATGTAACCCCCCCTCTGCACACCTCACATACATTAATGTAACCCCCCCTCTGCACACCTCACATACATTAATGTAACCCCCCCTCTGCACACCTCACATACATTAATGTAACCTCCTCTGCACACCTCACATACATTAATGTAACCCCCCCTCTGCACACCTCACATACATTAATGTAACCCCCCCTCTGCACCCCTCACATATATTAATGTAACCCCCCCTCTGCACCCCTCACATACATTAATGTAACCCCCCTCTGCACACCTCACATACATTAATGTAACCCCCTCTGCACACCTCACATACATTAAAGTAACCCCCTCTGCACACCTCACATACTGTACATTAATGTAACCCCCCCTCTGCACACCTCACATACATTAATGTAACCCCCTCTGCACACCTCACATACATTAATGTAACCCCCCTCTGCACACCTCACATACATTAATGTAACCCCCCTCTGCACACCTCACATACATTAATGTAACCCCCCTCTGCACACCTCACATACATTAATGTAACCCCCCCTCTGCACACCTCACATACATTAATGTTACCCCCCCCTCTGCACACCTCACATACATTAATGTTACCCCCCTCTGCACACCTCACATACATTAATGTAACCCCCCTCTGCACACCTCACATATATTAATGTAATCCCCCTCTGCACACCTCACATACATTAATGTAACCCCCCTCTGCACACCTCACATACATTAATGTAACCCCCCTCTGCACACCTCACATACATTAATGTAACCCCCCCTCTGCACACCTCACATACATTAATGTAACCCCCCTCTGCACACCTCACATACATTAATGTAACCCCCTCTCTGCACCCCTCACATACATTAATGTAACCCCCTCTGCACACCTCACATACATTAATGTAACCCCCCTCTGCACACCTCACATACATTAATGTAACCTCCCTCTGCACACCTCACATACATTAATGTAACCCCCTCTCTGCACACCTCACATACATTAATGTAACCCCCTCTCTGCACCCCTCACATACATTAATGTAACCCCCCTCTGCACACCTCACATACATTAATGTAACCCCCTCTGCACACCTCACATACATTAATGTAACCCCCCTCTCTGCACCCCTCACATACATTAATGTAACCCCCCTCTGCACCCCTCACATACATTAATGTAACCCCCCTCTGCACACCTCACATACATTAATGTAACCCCCCCTCTGCACACCTCACATACATTAATGTAACCCCCCCTCTGCACACCTCACATACATTAATGTAACCCCCCTCTGCACACCTCACATACATTAATGTAACCCCCCCTCTGCACACCTCACATACATTAATGTAACCCCCCCTCTGCACTCCTCACATACATTAATGTAACACCCCCCTCTGCACTCCTCACATACATTAATGTAACCCCCCCTCTGCACACCTCACATACATTAATGTAACCCCCCTCTGCACACCTCACATACATTAATGTAACCCCCTCTGCACACCTCACATACATTAATGTAACCCCCCTCTGCACACCTCACATACATTAATGTAACCCCCCCCTCTGCACCCTTCACATACATTAATGTAACCCCCCCTCTGCACCCCTCACATACATTAATGTAACCCCCCTCTGCACACCTCACATACATTAATGTAACCCCCTCTGCACACCTCACATACATTAATGTAACCCCCTCTGCACACCTCACATACTGTACATTAATGTAACCCCCCCTCTGCACACCTCACATACATTAATGTAACCCCCTCTGCACACCTCACATACATTAATGTAACCCCCTCTGCACACCTCACATACATTAATGTAACCCCCCTCTGCACACCTCACATACATTAATGTAACCCCCCTCTGCACAGCTCACATACATTAATGTAACACCCTCTGCACACCTCACATACATTAATGTAACCCCCCTCTGCACACCTCACATACATTAATGTAACCCCCCTCTGCACACCTCACATACATTAATGTAACCCCCCCTCTGCACACCTCACATACATTAATGTTACCCCCCCCTCTGCACACCTCACATACATTAATGTTACCCCCCTCTGCACACCTCACATACATTAATGTAACCCCCCTCTGCACACCTCACATATATTAATGTAATCCCCCTCTGCACACCTCACATACATTAATGTAACCCCCCTCTGCACACCTCACATACATTAATGTAACCCCCCCTCTGCACACCTCACATACATTAATGTAAACCCCCTCTGCACACCTCACATACATGAATGTAACCCCCCTCTGCACACCTCACATACATTAATGTAACCCCCTCTGCACACCTCACATACATTAATGTAACCCCCCTCTGCACACCTCACATACATTAATATAACCCCCCCTCTGCACACCTCACATACATTAATGTAACCCCCTCTGCACACCTCACATACATTAATGTAACCCCCCTCTGCACACCTCACATACATTAATGTAACCCCCCTCTGCACACCTCACATACATTAATGTAACCCCCCTCTGCACACCTCACATACATTAATGTAACCCCCCTCTGCACACCTCACATACATTAATGTAACCCCCCTCTGCACACCTCACATACATTAATGTAACCCCCCTCTGCACACCTCACATACATTAATGTAACCCCCCTCTGCACACCTCACATACATTAATGTAACCCCCCTCTGCACACCTCACATACATTAATGTAACCCCCCTCTGCACACCTCACATACATTAATGTAACCCCCCTCTGCACACCTCACATACATTAATGTAACCCCCCTCTGCACACCTCACATACATTAATGTAACCCCCCTCTGCACACCTCACATACATTAATGTAACCCCCCTCTGCACACCTCACATACATTAATGTAACCCCCTCTGCACACCTCACATACATTAATGTAACCCCCTCTGCACACCTCACATACATTAATGTAACCCCCCTCTTCACACCTCACATACATTAATGTAACCCCCCCTCTGCACACCTCACATACATTAATGTAACCCCCTCTGCACACCTCACATACATTAATGTAACCCCCCTCTGCACACCTCACATACATTAATGTAACCCCCCTCTGCACACCTCACATACATTAATGTAACCCCCCTCTGCACACCTCACATACATTAATGTAACCCCCCTCTGCACACCTCACATACATTAATGTAACCCCCTCTGCACACCTCACATACATTAATGTAACCCCCCCTCTGCACACCTCACAGACATTAATGTAACCCCCTCTGCACACCTCACATACATTAATGTAACCCCCCTCTGCACACCTCACATACATTAATGTAACCCCCCTCTGCACACCTCACATACATTAATGTAACCCCCCTCTGCACACCTCACATACATTAATGTAACCCCCTCTGCACACCTCACATACATTAATGTAACCCCCTCTGCACACCTCACATACATTAATGTAACCCCCTCTGCACACCTCACATACATTAATGTAACCCCCTCTGCACACCTCACATACATTAATGTAACCCCCTCTGCACACCTCACATACATTAATGTAACCCCCTCTGCACACCTCACATACATTAATGTAACCCCCCCTCTGCACACCTCACATACATTAATGTAACCCCCCCTCAGCACACCTCACATACATTAATGTAACCCCCCCTCTGCACACCTCACATACATTAATGTAACCCCCTCTGCACACCTCACATACATTAATGTAACCCCCCTCCTCTGCACACCTCACATACATTAATGTAACCCCCTCTGCACACCTCACATATATTAATGTAACCCCCTCTGCACACCTCACATACTGTACATTAATGTAACCCCCCCCTCTGCACACCTCACATACATTAATGTAACCCCCCTCTGCACACCTCACATACATTAATGTAACCCCCCTCTGCACACCTCACATACATTAATGTAACCCCCTCTGCACACCTCACATACATTAATGTAACCCCCTCTGCACACCTCACATACATTAATGTAACCCCCTCTGCACACCTCACATACATTAATGTAACCCCCCTCTGCACACCTCACATACATTAATGTAACCCCCCTCTGCACACCTCACATACATTAATGTAACCCCCCTCTGCACACCTCACATACATTAATGTAACCCCCCTCTGCACACCTCACATACATTAATGTAACCCCCCTCTGCACACCTCACATACATTAATGTAACCCCCCTCTGCACACCTCACATACATTAATGTAACCCCCCTCTACACACCTCACATACATTAATGTAACCCCCCTCTGCACACCTCACATACATTAATGTAACCCCCCTCTGCACACCTCACATACATTAATGTAACCCCCCCTCTGCACACCTCACATACATTAATGTTACCCCCCCCCCTATGCACACCTCACATACATTAATGTAACCCCCCTCTGCACACCTCACATACATTAATGTAACCCCCCCTCTGCACACCTCACATACATTAATGTAACCCCCCTCTGCACACCTCACATACATTAATGTAACCCCCCTCTGCACACCTCACATACATTAATGTAACCTCCCTCTGCACACCTCACATACATTAATGTAACCCCCCTCTGCACACCTCACATACATTAATGTAACCCCCCTCTGCACACCTCACATACATTAATGTAACCCCCTCTGCACACCTCACATACATTAATGTAACCCCCCTCTGCACACCTCACATACATTAATGTAACCCCCCTCTGCACACCTCACATACATTAATGTAACCCCCTCTGCACACCTCACATACATTAATGTAACCCCCCTCTGCACACCTCACATACATTAATGTAACCCCCTCTGCACACCTCACATACATTAATGTAACCCCCCTCTGCACAACTCACATACATTAATGTAACCCCCCTCTGCACAACTCACATACATTAATGTAACCCCCCTCTGCACAACTCACATACATTAATGTAACCCCCCTCTGCACACCTCACATACATTAATGTAACCCCCTCTGCACACCTCACATACATTAATGTAACCCCCCCTCTGCACACCTCACATACATTAATGTAACCCCCTCTCTGCACACCTCACATACATTAATGTAACCCCCCTCTGCACACCTCACATACATTAACGTAACCCCCCTCTGCACACCTCCCATACATTAATGTAACCCCCCTCTGCACACCTCACATACATTAACGTAACCCCCTCTGCACACCTCACATACATTAATGTAACCCCCTCTGCACACCTCACATACATTAATGTAACCCCCCTCTGCACACCTCACATACATTAATGTAACCCCCCCTCAGCACACCTCACATACATTAATGTAACCCCCCCTCAGCACACCTCACATACATTAATGTAACCCCTTGAAGGGTATGAAATGGGCCTGTTTCTAAAAACGATCCACGATGACCAGGATGGTATTCATACCATTTGAAATAGGTAGCTCCACTATGAAATCCATAGATAGGTGGGACCAGGGACGTTCCGGAATGGGAAGCGGGCGTAGCAGACCAGCAGGCTTTTGTCGACCAGACTTATTCCGAGCAAAGACTGAACAGGATGAAACAAATTCCTTAATGTCGCTCAACATCTCGGGCCACCAGAGGGTACGTCTGATTAAGTCGGTGGTTCTTCGGATCCCGGGGTGACCGGCAGATTTGAAAGCATGACCCCACTTGAGAATCTTTCAATGGAATTTGGTTGCCGCGTAAAGACATCCCTCAGGAACCTGCAGTCCTTCCGGCACCTGCGTCTGTGATTCCAGAATCTTGTCCAAGATGTCGAAAGAGTTAGTCGCAATGATGAGTTTAGAAGGGAGAATGGTTTCAGGAACTTCGTCTGACTTGTCCTCGGAAAGTAATTGACAAGACAATGCATCAGCCTTTAAATTCTTAGTACCAAGAATATAAGAAATTACATCATTAAACCTTGAGAAGAATAAGGCCCAGCGAGCTTGACGGGAACAAAGGCGTCTAGCGCCCTCAATATACAATGAATTCTTGTGATCGGTGAGAATAAGAATAGGTTTTTCGGTACCTTCGAGCAGATGTCTCCATTCTTGGAGTGCTATCTTGATTGCTAAAAGTTCTCTAATACCAACGTCATAGTTTATCTCTGCAGGAGAATTTTTTTTGGAGAAATACCCGCATGGATGTAGGTGATCTTGGGGAGAACGTCTTTGAGAGGGCACAGCCCCTGCTGCAACGTCTGAGGCATGGACCTCCAATGTGAAAGGAAGAGACGGGTCGGGGTGATGCAGAATGGGGACGGACGCGAAGGCTTTCTTCAGGGATTCAAAAGCCGAACAGGCCTCTGGAGACCAAGAGGAAGGATCAGCATCTTTCTTGGCCAGGGTGGTTATAGGAGCCACAAGAGTGGAGAATCCATGGATAAATTTACGATAATAATTGGCGAAGCCAAGAAATCGCTGGATGGCTTTAAGCGACGTACTGTAGGTTGAGGCCAATCCAATACTGCTTTTAATTTGTCAGGATCCATGGCAAATCCCTTCTCGGAGATTATATAGCCCAGAAAGGAAGTAGAACTTTGATGAAACATACATTTCTCCATCTTGGCATAAAGATGATTCTGACAAAGATGTCATGGAACAAGAATCACATCCCTAAAAAATAGTACCAGCGCTCTCTGTCTCACAGCTACAGATATAAGCGAATACCAGTGTAGGGAATATGAATAATTTAATGACACTAATAATAAACTGAAAATAAGAAAAGCAAAAAATCACAAAAATGGAAAAAGGAAAGCAAACTAGGGGGGCGACGTTTCGAGGAGTGACCTCTTCATCTGGCCCATTCCCCCTGGTCCCAAAGGGTCCCAGAGGTACTTCCCTAAGCCTTCCCTCCCCACTGTCAAATAATCCCACACTCAGCTAATGATATAAATCTAAAGTCTAAAGAGGGCAAATCACATAAGCAGATATCAAATATCAAACAATGAATGTAGATACAAGAATATTGTAAAAGACACAGAACATATGTAGATATCAGATGTCAATCAGTGAACAAGTATAAGCAAACCCTCTTCCTGGTGCCCTGTCGAGTGCTGTCTATCACCCCCCCCCCCTTTCTACCAAAGAATCACATCCCTGTTTCACCCCCCTCTTTTCTTTGCAGCTTCTGCCTGTCAGTTCTTATTTTCAGCTGCATGGAGTTTGCACACACACACTGTGCCTGTGTGATATGTAACAATGTTCAATTTCTTGCCTCTGGGCATGTAATCAGTGAGTTGCTACTGCAGCCTCTGAGATCCTTACCAGAATGGGCTAGTCTGCCCTCCCCCTGTTTTGTTCACAGATAGTCTGTCCCTAGACTATTCCTTTTACCCACATTGCTCCTCACTTCCTTTTCCACCCTGCAGACTGTGAGTAGAGCACGCATCCCTGTTACTCTCCTATGGCAAGGCCATTTCTTTCTACCTGCTTCTAACTACAAATCACTACAACACACCATCCACAAGTGCCTGTATTTACTGCTGCTTTTCCAATAAAGTGAAGGAAATATTATAGGACTTGGAGTGATTTGGAAAGGGGGCTGAGTTAATGCTATCGGGGGCTATTCACACATCAAAGCGTGACCCTAGCTTCAGAATAGAAGACGAGAGAGTACCATCTTGGTATGCTGAATATGTTCTGGCAGGGATTTAGAAAAAATGAGAATATCGTCAAGATACACAATGACAAACAAATTGAGAACATCCCAAAATATTTCATTGACAAATTCTTGAAAGACCGCCGGAGCGTTACAGAGTCCAAATAGCATTACTAGATACTCATAATGGCCATCGCGGGTGTTAAAGGCCGTTTTCCATTCGTCTCCTTCCCTGATGCGTATAAGGTTGTAAGCACAGCGGAAGTCAAGTTTGGAGAAAATGGAGGCACCTTGTAAGCGGTCGAACAGTTCTGAGATGAGTGGTAAGGGATACCGGTTCTTTTGGGTGATCTTATTTAAACCTCTATAATCAATGCAGGGGTGCAGAGACCCATCTTTCTTTTTCACAAAGAAGAAGCCTGCCCCAGCAGGTGAAGTGGAGTTTCTTATAAATCCCTTCTTTAAGTTCTCTTGTATATACTCTGACATGGCACGGGATTCTGGAATGGACAAGGGATAGGATTTGCCTTTCGGGAGAATGGCACCAGGGATGAGATCAATGGGACAATCGAAGGGACGATGCGGGGGAAGGACTTCAGAGCTAACCTTATCAAAGACATCAAGGAATGCAATATAAGCCTCAGGAAGTGGACCCTTAACAGTATCAGCGGTTTCTAAACCGGCAAAAGAAAGAGGAGGGGAAGCACAAGGAATATGACATGCATCAGGCCATCGTATAGGCAGTTTATCAGTCCAGTCAATTACAGGATTATGCAATTGTAACCAGGGAAGACCCAAGATTACCTGTACCGATGGTGAATGAATGACATCCAAAGAGATTTGTTCCTTGTGTCCATCCTTGGTGGAAAGAGTGAATATCGCAGTCTCCAGGCAGATGAAGGCAGGTTGAAGTGGACGGCCATCTATTGCTTCGAGTCCTATGGGAATGGACTTGCTAAGCAGTGGAATCCGGTGTTCTATAGCAAAATTCTGGTCCACGAAGTTTCCTCCAGAACCAGAGTCGATGAAGGCAAGTGCAGAAGTATGAAAGTCAGTACCCTCCATTTTGATAGGCAGAAGGATCCTTTTTGGCATATTTTCCTTGGAAGGCGGACAAAAAGAGATGGTACCCAAAGAAATTCCATCATACCTTGTAGGCCGCTGGTGTTCTCCCGGACGCGTAGCACAGCGATATGCCAAATGACCGGCTAGGCCACAATAAAGACATAGCCCCTCGCTTCTCCGTCGCTGCTTTTCTGTAAAAGACAACTGGTGAGTACCCGGCAGCATGGGGTCAGCTGCTTCAGGAACTGGAACAAAAGGAGAGAGAGTAGAAGAGAGAGATATAGGTACAGGTGTACGAGTAGTCTGGCGTTCACTTCGTCTCTCTTGGGGGCGATGATCCACCCGTATACATGTAGAGATCAGATCTTCCAGGGCAGTGGGTCTTACACGTGCAGCCAATTGATCTTTCAAGGAGTCTGAGAGGCCCTGCCAGAAGGCTGCAGTTAAAGCTTCATTGTTCCAACCGGTCTCCGCGGCAATAGTCCGAAATTCAAGAGCATACTTCGCGACAGTCCGGTGGCCCTGGGTGATGTGGAAAAGAGAAGAGGCCGCAGTAGCCTCGCGGCCAGGAGTGTCAAAGACCTGCTGAAACCTTTTTTTGAAAACAAGAAAGTTCTGCGTGAGTTCAGGCATTAACTCCAAGATAGGAGATGCCCAGGCCAAAGCGTCTCCGGTCAGCAATGTCATGATATAAGCCACTTCAGATCTATCGGTAGGGAAGCGAGAAGGGGTTAATTCAAAGTGGATATCACATTGGATAAGAAAGCCTCGTCATCCTAGGGGTTCACCCGCATACCGATTGGGTGTCAGAAGACGTGGTTCCTGGGTTATGTTTCCCACTAGAGTAGCAGCAGTTATGGTTAGGCCCACCTCAGGGGGGTCAATGTTTGTTGGGCTGAACATACTGTAACGCTTGCGCGAGCCCACAAACAAGACCTGACCCCGGCACTGAGGTGGGAAGGACTATGCCACACACCCACAGTAGCGGGGGCGAGCCCAGAAGGTAGTTTGAAGCGTTGCTGGGTCTGGGTATGTAGAAAGGGTTAATCCAATACTTGCCAGGGTCCGTGGGTTGGAGAGATACACGTAGTTGGAGTCCGTAAGCCTGTTGTCTGGGGTTGGAGAGGTACTCGTAGTCGTTATCCGTAAGCCAGGGGGTCAAAGAGCCAGAGAGAATCCAAATGCAAAGCCAGGTCGGTACACGAGAGGTTAACTGCAGAGAACAAGACAAGACTGAGCTGGATAAGACAGGCACACGCAAAGGCTACACAAGGTTAAGTTGAGCAAGGTGTGACAGGAAGAGGCAGTCTTTTATAGGAGACAGGAACCAGTAGGAGGGGGGTCGGGGCCTCCGCAGATGCCAAGGATAGGCTGCAGGAGACAAGGGCTCATAGCTAAACTTGCCACGCAGCTGGGGCTCGTTGCACGCCGTCATGCGCGTGCACTGCGCACAGCGGAGATGCGGTGCATCTGAGGAGGCGGAGCTATGCTCGGTGGCCGTGCGTAGAGGGAGCGGGTGCGCGCGCGCTCTGTAACAGGAGCGGTGATGCGCACATCAGCGGGGGGCGGATCTTCGGCAGCTGCCGCCGCAGTACTATAGGTAAGCGAGGAGGGAGCGCGCCGCAAGGGACACGTTCCCCGATTCCTCACAAATATATAGGCCACCTTCTGCCTTACCTTACCCCCCCTTCCCAACCCCGTGTCCAGAGAGTCCAAGCCCACCCAAGTGTGTGAACAGGCCTGTCACATGTGAGGAGCAAGGTAACGTTGGTGCACGTGTGGAAGGGTGTAAATACCTGCCCAGGTGCCCCTGCACCTGGGTGTCTTCGCAAAGGGTCTACCGGATCTGCTTGGTCCAGCGCTGATCTGTACCTCCGCGTGGGAGGGGGTCCAGCTGGACGTCCCACCATAAGGACAGTCTCTGGATCAGCAACACAGCATACAGGAACATGCAGCAACACTATCACTGGAAGGAAGTAAGGAATTGCAGCAGGGCCTCTCTCCTTCCCTGCATTAAGGAACTGCAGCAGACACTATCACTGGGTCCCTGCAGTAAGAAGAAGCAGAGGTCCCAAAATGGGGCCGTCATGCCCATAATGGCCCGTGCCTCCAGGGGGTACTTAACGTGCCTTCCTTTCCTTCCCCCCACGAGGCTTGGTGGATTTGCGCGCGAATCGACAAGGGGAGGGGCTAATGGGGCGGGCTATTTAAACCCTGCGCTCGCAAAAGCTACTCACTGACTCTGTTTTCTTCTCTCCCTGCAGGTCCCTGTGAGCGTGGTGTCTCCCGATAGCAGCATGGATCCCCGCAGCACGAGGCGCATCCAGGCTCAGGCAGCTGATCGCCGGACACAGCGCCCGGCAGCCCCACGGAAGCAGTGGCCAGAGCAGGAAGAGCTGCAGCCCTCTCCCATCCGGAGAGGGAAGCAGGCGGCCCAGCCCCCTCCCAGCTCCTCTCCCATCCAGAGAGGGAAGCAGGCGGCCCAGCCCCCTCCCAGCTCCTCTCCCATCCAGAGAGGGAAGCAGGCGGCCCAGCCCCCTCCCAGCTCCTCTCCCATCCAGAGAGGGAAGCAGGCGGCCCAGCCCCCTCCCAGCTCCTCTCCCATCCAGAGAGGGAAGCAGGCGGCCCAGCCCCCTCCCAGCTCCTCTCCCATCCGGAGAGGGAAGCAGGTGGCCCAGCCCCCTCCCAGCCCCCTCCCAGCTCCTCTCCCATCCGGAGAGGGAAGCAGGCGGCCCAGCCCCCTCCCAGCCCCCTCCCAGATCCTCTCCCATCCGGAGAGGGAAGCAGGCGGCCCAGCCTCGCTCCCAGCCCCCTCCCAGCTCCTCTCCCATCCGGAGAGGGAAGCAGGCGGCCCATCCCCCTCCCAGCTCCTCTCCCATCCGGAGAGGGAAGCAGGCGGCCCAGCCCCCTCACAGCTCCTCTCCCATCCGGAGAGGGAAGCAGGCGGCCCAGCCCCCTCACAGCTCCTCTCCCATCCGGAGAGGGAAGCAGGCGGCCCAGCCCCCTCACCGCTCCTCTCCCAGCCGGAGAGGGAAGCAGGCGGCCCAGCCCCCTCCCAGCTCCTCTCCCAGCCAGAGAGGAAGGGAATCAGCCCGGCAGGCTGGCTCCGCCCCCCAGCCTCACTCCCGTGCCTGCTCGCAGCAGAGCAGGGAAGGGAGGGCTGTTCTACCCCCCCTCATGGGAGAGGACTTTAGCCATCACCCTGCAGCTCCAGCCCCCGCTCCCCCTGCTGGCATGGCCCCCCCCATCCCTGCAAAAACGGCCCCTCCAGCCCCCAGCCACCCTCCCCCTGCAGCTGTTAGCCACGCTCCCACTGATGGCTCCCCCCCCCTTCCGCTGCACAGCACATCGCCCCCCTGCTATACATAACACCCCCCCCCCCTGCTGACCAGACCCCCCCCCCAGGGCAGGCCCGAGCCAGCCCACCAACGCGGCAGAGCCACCCCCGGCGCTCCTGGCGCCTTACCCCCAAGCGCCTTACCCCCAAGCGCCTTACCCCCAAGCGCCTTACCCCCAAGCGCTTTACCCCCAAGCGCCTTACCCCCAAGCGCTTTACCCCCAAGCGCCTTACCCCCAAGCGCTTTACCCCCAAGCGCCTTACGCCCACGCGTCCCAAGCCCCCCCGTACGCACCGGCAAATCACACGCACTACGCCCCTGCGCCGTATGCACCTGCCCCCTACGCGCCATACCCACCGGCGCCGCCAGCGCAGGCACCCACACACCATGCCCCAGTGCCCGGTGCACCTGCGCCAGACGCCCCTGGCGCGCCGGCACCTGCCTTGGATACATCAACGGCGGTCCCGCTGCCCCTGCCTGCGGGGTGCCCCGGGCACCTCCCCAGGCGGATGCGCCGGCACCAATGGCGCTGGGAAGCGTCGCCGATCCGGGGAGCAGTAACAGGAGCAGTGCAGCTGCCAAAAGACCCAGGATCGGTCACCCAGGTGCACAAGCCGCAGGATCAGGTGAGCATGAAAATGCAGCATTGGAAAGTAATGAGGATGATGGTGACGTTAGTGATGGGGGGTCGGTTAGGTCAGGGTCGGACTGTGAGTCCCAGGGGTCAGACAGTGAGGATAGTGAGAGCGCAAGAGCAAGCAGCGAGTCAGGCACAAGCAGCGGCGCAGACAGCGACGAGACCCCAGGGGTAAAGCGCATAAGGAAACAGGTAGAGGCGTTGAGCAAGGCGGCAAAGCGGAGTAGGACAGATAAGGGAAAACGCAAAGCGCGCAAAGACAAAGGGGCGGCTTCCACCCACAGTGGGGAGGATTCGTTTGCAGTTGAAACTAGCCCCCTGTACACACACCTGCCTAGGAGAACACAGAGAGACATAGGTAACAGGAAGTATGTGGATATGTTCAAGCTGTCTGTAAAGGGGCGAGCAGAGAGGCAACGCGCGCGAGAGGCAGGCGAGAAAGGGCAGGTAGTGAGGAGTAACGCAAACTGGGTTATGGGTTTCATTGTGTTCGGGGACTGTTTCCTTTCAAAACATCCCAAGGAATTGCATAATGTGATGAGATACATGAGTGTGATACAGAACATACATGACGAACACGAGGGGACAGCGTGGCGGGATTATGACGAGCAGTTCAGGCATAGGTGGCAGGGGGATACACGGTTGAGTTTGGGAAAGATGGACATGGAATTGTGGATGAAGTTAGTGGGACGGGGGAAGCAGGGGGGCGACGCCCCCTTTTCCAAGGGTCCAGGCGATCGGACTGGGAGTGATTCAACAAGCAGGGGCAATAAAAGGGAGTGTTGGGCGTTTAATGATAAACACTGCAAGCTGGGGGCGGGTTGCAAGTTTAGACATGTGTGTAGCCGGTGCGGGGGTAGCCACCCCGTCAAGAAGTGCTTCAAAGGCCCTGGGCAACCGGAGCCAGGGGAGAGGGAAGGCGCTAACACCGGTCAGCCTTAGCGGTGTGGGCCGTTGGCTAAAGGGGTACCCCGACCGGGAGAAGGTGGGTTTTTCTTGGAGGAGGATTTAGAAGGGGTTTTTTTTCACACACCAGTGGGGGGGTGAGTTAAAGGGGATAAAATTGGGACGTATGGTGGGCCCATTCACACCCCCCCCCCCTATTGCTCAGTTAATGATTTCCCCGGGTGCAAAAATAAATAAATATATATATATAATTATATTCAGGTAATTAAGACATATGGGGAGGGAGCACTATTGGTAAAATTGACATAGAGGCAGCCTTTTCGGCTGTTACTCTGGGCCCCCAGCAGCTTCAGAGGCACAATCGAATGCTCAAAGGGGTACATTAGGGGCCGGCAGGCGAGTAATTAAATAATCTACTAACATGTTTTCTGTCTTCACAGCGGGGGCCCCTCGATATTTTATTAATAACATGCGTACGCCTTTGCAAGCGATCAGCAGTCAGGGTTTAGGGTCACAGCTTGGGGTGTGGGGTGAGTCCCCAGTAAGTGGCCTTATTGGGTCCTCCGGGTGGCGGAACTGTCAGGCCAGTCATCGTAGGGACACCGTGAATACCCGAAATGGGGCTCCACCCGATGCGGATGGGCCGCCAGGTAACGGTTCCCCTGAAAAGTTTGTGCGGGCTGGAGGCGCCGACGCAGGCGGTCGGTCGCTGTACCCCTGGCACCAATCTTAGGCAGCTGGGCTCTATCCTATGCGGGTAGGCCCAGGCGGCTCTGATAAGGGGGACCTAGGGGCCGTGGAGAGTGTCTCTCGCGGTGGAGAGTGTCTCTCCCAGTAACGGTAGACGGGGGCCGTGGAGAGTGTCTCTCGCGGCGGAGAGTGTCTCTCCTGGTGGACGGTAGATTAGGGCGGGTGGAGGAGGGCTCCCCCCGCCGGAAGATACCGAGAATAGGGATGACAAAGGACTAAGATTATGGCTGACAGTTATTTGCAGGTATTGTTAAAACAATAAAGCTGTGACCATTTTTACTTCCACAAAACTGTGTCGTCTCAGTTTGTTAGGGGGGTGTAAGTAAACCACGCAGTAGGCACACTAGGCCGTTAAGGAACTGCAGCAGGGCCTCTCTCTCCTTCCCTGCATTAAGGAACTGCAGCAGACACTATCACTAGGTCCCTGCCTAGCACACAGCTGAAAGGGGCACAGGGTCCTTACCTAAGGGCCAGTCCCTATGAACACCCACCCTCACTAGTGGGGAGTCAGGGCCTCAACTCTAGCCCGGGGTACTTCTGGCTTAGGGCAGAAGCTTGCAGCTCTCTGCCCCTCTTCCTTCCCCCACAGTCTCCTCAGTATGACTGACTCGTGTGCTTCACTGTCTGCTTCTTCACTCAGCACACAACAACGTATCCACATGCAGCATGAGAATCTGTAAACCTTAGTGGTCATCTGGCTGCATGTGATCTGGGTGAAAGTGCAGTCCCCAGAGGCTGCTGGGAGATGTAGTCCACTCAGGACCTCTTTATCATTGGGGCCGCGAGTGAGATCTGTACAGAGCATGCGCGATCGTGAAATGGCCGCCGCTACTCTTAACTATGCACCGCACATGCGCGTACGCAAGCAAGATGGCAGCGCCCTGTCACTGATGTTGCCGCCAGCCCCGGCAGCAGCACACACGTCAGGGGGAAAGAAACCGGAAGACAGGGGGACCAGAGGGAACCTGGCTACACACAAACGCCCAGAGAGGTAATACCGGTATACACATACATGCCCAGAGAGGTAATACCGGTATACACACAAACGCCCAGAGAGGTAATACCGGTATACACCTACATGCCCAGAGAGGTAATACCGGTATACATATACATGCCAAGAGAGGTAATACTGGTATACACATACACACCCAGAGATGTAATACCGGTATACACACAAACGCCCAGAGAGGTAATACCGGTATACACACAAACGCCCAGAGAGGTAATACCGGTATACATATACACGCCCAGAGAGGTAATACCGGTATACACATACACGCCCAGAGAGGTAATACCGGTATACATATACATGCCCAGAGAGGTAATACTGGTATACACATACACACCCAGAGAGGTAATACCAGTATACACATACTGTACATGCCCAGAAAGGTAATACCGGTATACACATACACACCCAGAGAGGTAATACCGGTATACACACACACGCCCAGAGAGGTAATACCGGCATACACATACACGCCCAGAGAGGTAATACCGGTATACACATACACGCCCAGAGAGGTAATACTGTTATACACATACATGCCCAGAGAGGTAATACCGGTATACACATACACACCCAGAGAGGTAATACCGGTATACACATACACGCCCAGAGAGGTAATACCGGTATACACATACACGCCCAGAGAGGTAATACCGGTATACACATACACGCCCAGAGAGGTAATACCGGTATACACATACACGCCCAGAGAGGTAATACCGGTATACACATACACGCCCAGAGAGGTAATACCGGTATACACATACACGCCCAGAGAGGTAATACCGGTATACACGTACATGCCCAGAGAGGTAATACCGGTATACACACACACGCGCAGAGAGGTAATACCGGTTTACACGTACACGCCCAGAGAGGTAATACCGGTATACACATACACGCCCGGAGAGGTAATACCGGTATACACATACACGCCCAGAGAGGTAATACCGGTATACACATACACACCCAGAGAGGTAATACCGGTATACACATACACTCCCAGAGAGGTAATACCGGTATACACATACACGCACAGAGAGGTAATACCGGTATACACATACACGCCCAGAGAGGTAATACCGGTATACACATACACGCCCAGAGAGGTAATACCCGAATACACATACACGCCCAGAGAGGTAATACCGGTATACACATACACGCCCAGAGAGGTAATACCCGAATACACATACACGCACAGAGAGGTAATACCGGTATACACATACACGCCCAGAGAGGTAATACCGGTATACACATACACGCCCAGAGAGGTAATACCCGAATACACATACACGCCCAGAGAGGTAATACCGGTATACACATACACGCCCAGAGAGGTAATACCCGAATACACATACACGCCCAGAGAAGTAATACCGGTATACACATACACGCCCAGAGAGGTAATACCGGTATACACATACACGCTCAGAGAGATAATACCGGTATGCACATACACGCCCAGAGAGGTAATACCGGTATACACATACACGCCCAGAGAGGTAATACCGGTATACACACACACGCCCAGAGAGGTAATACCGGTATACACATACACGCCCAGAGAGGTAATACCGGTATACACATACACGCCCAGAGAGGTAATACTGGTATACACATACACGCCCAGAGAGATAATACCGGTATACACATACACGCCCAGAGAGGTAATACCCGAATACACATACACGCCCAGAGAGGTAATACCGGTATACACATACACGCCCAGAGAGGTAATACCCGAATACACATACACGCCCAGAGAAGTAATACCGGTATACACATACACGCCCAGAGAGGTAATACCGGTATACACATACACGCCCAGAGAGATAATACCGGTATGCACATACACGCCCAGAGAGGTAATACCGGTATACACACACACGCCCAGAGAGGTAATACCGGTATACACACACACGCCCAGAGAGGTAATACCGGTATACACATACACGCCCAGAGAGGTAATACCGGTATACACATACACGCCCAGAGAGGTAATACCGGTATACACATACACGCCCAGAGAGGTAATACCGGTATACATATACACGCCCAGAGAGGTAATACCGGTATACACATACACGCCCAGAGAGGTAATACCGGTATACACATACACGCACAGAGAGGTAATACCGGTATACACATACATGCCCAGAGAGGTAATACCGGTATACACATACACGCCCAGAGAGGTATTACCGGTATACACATTCACGCCCAGAGAGGTAATACTGTTATACACATACACGCCCAGAGAGGTAATACCGGTATACACATACACGCCCAGAGAGGTAATACCGGTATTCACATACACACCCAGAGAGGTAATACCGGTATACACATACACGCCCAGAGAGGTAATACCGGTATACACATACACGTCTAGAGAGGTAATACCGGTATACACATACACACCCAGAGAGGTAATACCGGTATACACATACACGCCCAGAGAGGTAATACCAGTATACACATACACACCCAGAGAGGTAATACCGGTATACACATACACGCCCAGAGAGGTAATACCGGTTTACACATACACGCCCAGAGAGGTAATACCGGTATACACATACACGCCCAGAGAGGTAATACCGGTATACACACACATGTAAATGATTACCCATCATCTTTTACTGGACAGAGGATCCAAATACAGGGCAGTCCAGTTCCATACTGGACACTTGGTAACCCTACGCCTGCTCGGCTGGAAACTCGGAGTACGTTGCATATCAAATATCTCCGAGCCAAATCTGCATCTTCCCACTGACGAATAAATATCCAGTGTTTGCCTCAGCTGCCGCGCACACGCTCCGACGCCTCCTCTCCATGATAATAACCTACTTTCCAAAGATTAAAAGCCTCCGCAATTCAAACAAGCTAAAATTGCTTCAAAGCAAACCAAACAGCGCTCGGCGAGCCGAGGATTTGGGGCGGCCGGATGAGAAAATCTCTCCCGTATTGTTATTGTGAACCGGTCAGCCCAGAAGTAATTGCTTTTTCCATAAGACAAATTTGCTTTTTACTTCCCGCGCCGTAATGAAATGAACCCCGGACGTTTCCGTGGATATCGAATCCGCCGCCGCTGAAATGTCACCGGCGGGATTTTCATCTGGGGGTCCCGGCCAGCGCAGAACGGGGGACTCCGCATCACGACAGAACTCCTCTTCCTTGATTAGCTGATTTCTTTATTTTTTTTACGGTTTTATTACATTTGATTTATTTTCATTAATATTTGGGGGGGCGGGGGGGGGGGAGGGGTGTCAGGAGACGCACACCAAAAAAAAAAAAAAAACTAGCGTTAATTACATTTTACTGATATTTCATGTGAACGGGAGGTGTGATATTTTTGATGGATTTTTTAACGGAATGATTCAAAAAGGTTATTAAACGTTATGCTTTAAAGTTATATATAATATAGCGATGTATAAAAGACATTATAAAGGCTCCGGAAGCTTTTCTTTACCAATAAAACATTCAAAGTGTCAAAAAATAAAGATGAATTAATATGTAATTAAAAATATCATTTTTTGACGGCACCAATAACTGTCATTGTACAGTACCTATTAAACATGCACCTCTCACTCCGAAGGCTGGTCCCAGGAGAGATTGACCCTGTACAAATAGCCACGACTGCGAGTTCTCTAACCTCTGTTCCCACCATGTTGTTCTATCCCAAATAGGGATGGGCAATTTTTGGGGGGGTGAGTTTGGACCGGCGTCGGATCGGCCGGTTCTTTAAGCCTGCGGATTTCCGTGGGTCGGGCTAAAAATAAAGGCAAAGCCGACGTTTGGGATTTTCTCCGTTATTTTAGCGAGCAGTCCGAAATCCGTGGCCGGGATGTTACAAATTTGGGCACGGATTAATCAATGGGGGGGGGGGGGGGGGAGATGTCTCTCTCCGTGGATTAATCCTTGTGTCCATTAACTGTTACTGTAATTAATCAATTAATTACCATGCTGCCTCATTGGGAGAAGAGTGTATAAAGACAGTTACTAAAACCAGTGAAGCGCGGGTATAATTCCCGGTGTCGGCTCCTATCACCAGAAACATAGATTGTAAGCTCTGCGGGGTAGAGACTGTCTGCAAAAATTCTATATATCCTGTCAGTGCTATACAAGAAAATGATTATTATTTGCAGTTTTAAAGCATAACATTTTTTTTTAAAGGATATCAGGTCACAGGCGTTACCTTTTCCCGTGTAAAATGCGGCGCTGCAGCGCTTAGCGGATCCCACGGCAACGCCGTCCGGAGTATCCTGCCTACTCCAGATTTCTGTACGGGGATAATTAATGGTGCAGTGTACGGTCACTGACCCTCGGCACGAGCTCTTGAACCCCTGCACAAACGCACGCCACGGTGCTGGCCGCGCGCATGCAGCGTCGGAGAAATCCATAAATAACTCACGGTGGCTGGCAAACTCTTGACAGGGCGTTTTATAAACAGCGATAAATAACACTCAGCGAGGCTGATCGCAGACGATTACACCGTGTCAGACACCCCATTGTCTTGATTTACTAGAGACCCAGAAGGATAAGAAATATTTCCCTGCGAAGGTCTGTGACGGTGGATTTCTGGGGGGCGGAAATGGGACGGGGTTGTAGTTATCGTTGTGTATTTTTGCAGGCCTGTGCCAACCGGAACAGCTATGATTAAACAGGGACACCTAATAATAATATTAATAATAATAATATACTATATATATTTCAGAATGTTTGTCTGTGAGTCTCATTACGCACGCCCAATGTATTATGCCTAGAACAACCCAACATGGAAGGATTACTTTATGTATCAAAATAAGGGGAACGGTCATGGTTTGGATCCACTAGAACTCTTTGACGGAGGAAGGGGGTGGTGCTGGGAACGTTAGGTTCCACGGGTTGTCTCCAGCGAGTCAGCCACTGGGTGCTGTACCTGGTACGCTATGTATCTGGTGACATCATAATGCACATAGCCTGGTGGCAGATAAGGAGAGTCAGGTAGCTATAAAGGTTACACAGAAAGCAGAGGGAGAAAGAGAGAGAGGAAGTCAGTTGAGGAAACAGTAAGAAAGCTGGAGAAGGGGAGAGAGGCGGAAAGAATTGGGGACATCATAGGGTATTAAAGGAAAGTGATGGGAGGGAGCAAAAATTGAGAGATGAAAATGGGGGAGAGAGAGAGAGAGAGAGAGATACAGCTCAACCCCCTTATAACGCTGTGCTTGGGGTCCAAAGAATCACATCGTGTTATAAGTGGATCACGTTAGAAATCATGTACGATTGTACGCATTGTACAATAAAGTATTTAAGATACCAATAATCGTGTTGTAACGGATCGTGTTATAAAGGGGTTGACTTGTATATTTATATATAGATATAAATTTATATCTATATATATATTTCTCAAACCGTTGTATGCGTGTCTGTTTGTCCTGTGTCTCCCTGTGTCTAGGGGCAATCGCATTGGACCTTTGGCCCCTCACTCCGCCTCAGGCCAATGAGATGGCTACCTTGGCCCGCCCGCCCCCGCACACCTCTCATTGGCCGTTGTGGTCACACACACACACAAGCTCACTCACCCTCACACCACGTGCTCCTCTCCAAGATGGCCTACCACACGATGTGCAGCAGCCCAGGTAAGACAGTACACCCTGCGCCTCACACCCCGCACCTCACACCTTACACCCCGCGCCTCATACCCCTCCCGCAAGCGTGCTGGCTCACACCTTACACTCTGCGCCTCACACCATACACCCTGCGCCTCACACCCCTCCTGCCTCACACCTTAAACCCTTGCCTCAGAACAGCCCTGGCCGTCCCACCTCAACCACCCACGAACAAGCGGCGGAGCAGCCGGCCGGGGAAGCGCACCATTACCTCGTGCCTCAGGCCAGGACCACACATGGCGCTTCCTGCCGCCGCATGCACACGCCTCCATTGGCCGGACGACCCATCGGGGGATCAAGCGGCCGGCAGGGGGGGGAAGCGGCCGAGCCATTGGGGAACTGGGGGAGGGAGGGAGAGGCCCGAGCCATCGGAGAACAAGCAGGGGGGGCGGCCAGCCACTGAGCGTGCGGGGGAACGGACGCCCGGATGGGGGGGAGCATGCGGATACAGAAATTGAGGACAAGACAGAGGCCCCCTGCTCCTCCCGTCCACTCCCTCGGCCGCCCACCGTCACCCCCCGACTCACTCCTCCACTCGCCCCCCCCCACCTTCACCCCCCCACACTCCGCTCCACCCCGCCACTCCTCCACCACCCCCCTCACCCCCTCCACCCGCCCCCCCTCCACCCCCCACCTCCACCCCCACCTCCCGCCATCTCCACCACCCCCCCTGCCTCCACCCCCCATCCCTCACCCCCTCCACTCGCTCCTCCACGCCCTCCACTGCAACCCTCCCGCCACGCCGCTCCCCCCGCCACGGCACCCCGCCCTCCACGTCCCGCCCCTGCCACGTCACCCCTCCGCTCCACTCCGCTCCCCCCTCCACTGCACCGCACCCTCCACGTCACTCGCTGCCCCCCGCCACGCTTTCCCCCCCTCGCACTCGTTCCCACCGCCACTTCACGGCCCTCCCTCCTCGCACTTCACTCCAGTCCCACGCCGCACCCCCCTGCACGCTCCCCCTACACGCACTCCCCAGCTCCACCCTCCACTCCCCCCCGCCCCTGCCCCCCCTATCCACTCCCCCCCATCCACGCCCCCCCTCCACTCCCCCCTTCCCGCCTCCGCCACGCCCCCCCGGCCCGCGCCGCCACTCCCCCCCGGCCCTCTCCTCCACCCCTCCGGCCCCCGCCTCGACCCCCTTCGCCCGCCCTCCACTCCCCCCCGCCTCCCCTTCCCTCCTCCACTCCCCTCCCTCCCCCCTTCACTCTCCTCCACTCCCCTCCCGCCCCCCTTCACTCCCCCCCTTCCGCCCCCTCCCTTCCCCCTCCCTCCACCCCCCCCCCTCCACTCCCCCCCCTCCACTCCCTCCCCCTTCCTCCCCCCTCCACTTCACCCTTCCCTCCACTCCCCCCCTCCACTCCGCCTCCCCCCTCCACTCCCCCCCTGCACCCTCTACTCCCCCCCCTCCACCCTCCACTCCCCCCCCTCCACTCCCTCCCCCCTCCACTTCCCCCCTTCCCTCTACTCCACTCCCCCTCTCCACCCTCCACTCCCACCCTCCACTCCCCCCCTTCCCTCCCCCCTACTTCCTCCCCCCTCTCCACTCCCTCCACTTCCCCGTCCCCTTCCCCCCCATCCACTCCCCCCTCCACTCCCCCCTTCCCTCTCCTCCACTCCCCCCCTTCCCTCTCCTCCACTCCCCCCTTCCCCCCTCCACTCCTCCCTTGCCCTCCCTTCACTCCCCCCCTCCACTCCCCCCCTTCCCCCCCTCCACTCCCCCCTCCCCTCTCCCCTTCCCCCCTCCACTCCCCCCCTTCCCCCCCTCCACTCCCCCCTCTTCCCTTCCCCCTCTCCACTCCCCCCCTTCACTCCCCCCCTTCCCCCCTCCACTCCCCCCTCCACTCCCCCCCTTCCCCACCTCCCCACTCCACTCCCCCCCTTCCCCCCCTTACCCCCCTCCACTCTCCCCCTTCCCCCCCTCCACTCCCCCCCTTCCCACCCTCCACTCCCCCTCTTCCCCCCCCTCCACTCCCCCCCTTCCCACCCTCCACTCCCCCTCCACTCCCCCCCTTCCCCCCTCCACTCCCCCCTTCCCGCCCTCCACTCCCTCCTTCCCCCCCTCCACTGCCCCCTTCCCCCCCTCCACTCCTCCCTTCCCCCCCTCCACTCCCCCCTTCCCCCCTCTACTCCCCCCTTCCCCCCCTCCACTCCCCCCTTCCCCCCTCCACTCTACCCCTTCCCTCCCTCCACTGCCCCCTTCCCCCCTCCACTCCCCCTTCCCCCCCTCCACTCTCCTCCTCCCCTTCCCCCCTCCACTCCCCCCTTCCCCCACCTCCACTCCCCTCCTTTCCCCCACCCCATCCACTCCCCCCCTCTTTCCCCCTTCCCCCCTCCACTCCCCTCTTGCCCCCCTCCACTCCCCCCCTGCCCCCCCCCTCCACTCCCCCCCTCTTTCCCCCTCCACTCCCCCCTTCCCGCCTCCCCCCTGCGTCTGCCTTTCACCCAGCCGCCTCTGCCTCACAGCTGCCGCACGCACTCAACACACACCTGTCGCCACTCACACACCCGCCACACACCTGCTGCCTCCCGCCCATACGCACCGACATCACTGACCCACCGCCTCACACCCTAGCAGGACCCCCACTCACAGACAGCACTCACAACCCACGCGCCATCCGCCGCCTCACACCCTAGCAGGACCCCCACTCACAGACAGCACTCACACCCCACGCGCCATCCGCCGCCTCACACCCTAGCAGGACCCCCACTCACAGACAGCCCTCACAACCCACGCGCCACCCACCGCCTCACACCCTAGCAGGACCCCACTCACAGACAGCACTCACAACACCCGCGCCACCCGCAGCCTCACACCCTAGCAGGACCCCCACTCACAGACAGCACTCACAACCTACGCGCCACCCGCCGCCTCACACCCTAACAGGACCCACACTCACAGACAGCACTCACAACCCACGCGCCACCCGCCGCCTCACAACCTAGCAGGACACATTCATCACATTTTTACATCTCTTATGTCACCAAAATATACATTGTACTGTGGTGTGTTTACAATAAACCATTTTTATACAACATCGTATTACATTTTATTCCATCTTTCTTTTCAACATTATTATCCAACCTTTACAACAAATACTCACCTATTGTTCCACGATTTATAAATAATACTACCTATTACGTATTTACATCCCGGGCAACGCCGGGTCTCTCAGCTAGTACAGTATATTATCTTGGCACCAACATATTCCACAGCGCAGTACCACGCAGGAAGGAAGACCGTACCACTGTATGACAGAGTAGAAACACGTGAAGATAAACTTGGAGACACTAGGACACGTTAACTATAAATATATTTCACAGTAATAGCGCAATGGAAAACGTTGAGGATATTAAAGGATCCCCGGTGGATTATTATTTATTTATTAAAGGATTTCAGATGTTTGCAGTTGTGCTTTATCCAAACAAATAAACCCAAGAAATCACACGATATAATGAAGAGGACATGGAGATTCTGTCAGCTAAAGGGGTTAAGAGGAAAAGTTTTGGTCGGTGTCGTCGGCTTTTGGTTTGGTCCAAACTTCTCGCCTCGATCAATATCTTCTAATTAAACTGCCTCCTGCTCCGGCGTTTTATAGATTTCCTCGGGAACGGATCTGTTCCGCGCCCCGGCTGAACTCGGAGGGAAAGGCTGCATTTCAACTCGCCCGTATGTTTTGTAATTCTCCGATGTTTAGGAAGTGAAGGTGGCGAAGGATTAAACTCGAACCTTCTCTATTTCGGCAATTCAGGGGTGGCCTTTTCCTCAGGCCGGCCAATACATGGGGAAAAAAAATGATTGTGGGGGCGACGGTCGTCCCTGTCGCTGCTGTTGGGGGCAGTAGGGGGGGGGGGGTGATGGCAGTCTGTGTAGAGCAGGCAGGGCCACCAACCGCAGGGGCGGATTTCGCCACTGGTAACGCGGCGTCATTACATCATTTGATGTGGCAACGTCATGTTGCCGATAGTCCCGAGAGTGCGGCATCTGTATACGGAGGTGGCCATTTTTGCCGCACCAAAATTTGGCTGCCTTAGGCTCGGGCCTATCGGGAAATCTGCCACTGGCCGACAGCTTTTCCGGTGCCCAGGACAAGAGTTTCTACCTCGGCCCCCCGTGTCGGTGGCCATGTCAACCCCCCACCTCTCTTTATCTCACCTCTTCACTCTCTCCACCCCCCCCTTTATTTCTCTCACCCTCCCCCATGTATTTCCCCCTCTCTTTCCCATCCTCTCCCTAAATCTTCCCTCCCTAAATCTTCCCTCCCTGACTTTCTCAATTACCCCCTCACAATTCCCTTCACCTCACTCACAACCCGTCCCTCCTTTTCAATCATCCTCCTCACGCACAATTTTGCCTTAATCCTACGGGGATCAGCCTTTTCTTACTCCAGTCGGCAGCGCCGGAAGTTGGGCCTGTCGCAGAAGTTGGACCAGCGCCAGAAGTTGGGCTAGCGCCGGAAGTTGCTTCTCACGCCTGTAGGCAGCACCAGAAGTTGGCCCAGCGCCGGATGTTGGGCCAGCGCCGGAAGTTGGGCCAGTGCCGGAAGTTGGGCCAGCGTCAGATGTTGGGCCAGCGCCGGAAGTTGGGACAGCGCCGGACGTTGGCCAGCACCGGAAGTTTGGCCAGCCCCAGAAGTGGCTTCTCACGCCTGTTGGCAGCGCCAGAAGTTGGGCCAGCTCCAGAAGCCGGGCCTTCCCGGTAGTCGGGCCTTCCCTGTAGTCGGGCCTTCACAGCTACCGCATCTGCCTTGAGGCCCCAGCTCCCCTCCAGGTCCTGCCGTGGAGGGGAGATTTCTTTTTAGGGAGGTTGGGCTCGATTTCTGGCGTTGGCCACCACAAGAAGAGGCTGATCCCCGTAGGATCACATGGGTGACCCCGAGTTAGAAGACGTCTTTCTTCTGTGGTGGTGGACAAATTGGGACTTTTTTTACCCTTGCAACGCGTAACACATTTAGCACAGAGCGTTGTTGTAATCACCTTTTATATCTTTGGACGACACATTTAAATAGTATGTCTGTTGACTACACTCAACGATGTAAAAAGGTTCAGCATTCTCCTTCATGGTATAGGGAGCGGTTATATGGGGTAATAGGAGGAGTTATAGGGAGCGGTTATATGGGGTAATAGGAGGAGTTATAGGGAGCGGTTATATGGGGTAATAGGAGGAGTTATAGTGAGCGGTTACATGGGGTAATAGGAGGATTTGTAGGGAGCGGTTATATGGGGTAATAGGAGGAGTTATAGGGAGCGGTTATATGGGGTAATAGGAGGAGTTATAGGGAGCGGTTACATGGGGTAATAGGAGGATTTGTAGGGAGCGGTTATATGGGGTAATAGGAGGAGTTATAGGGAGCGGTTATATGGGGTAATAGGAGGAGTTATAGGGAGCGGTTATATGGGGTAATGGGAGGAGTTATGGGGAGAGCTATATGGGGTAACGAGGAGTTATAGGGAGCGGTTATATGGGGTAATAGGAGGAGTTATAGGGAGAGGTTATATGGGGTAATAGGAGGAGTTATAAAGAGCGGTTATATGGGGTAATAGGAGTTATAGGGAGCGGTTATATGAGGTAATAGGGGGAGTTATAGGGAGCAGTTATATGGGGTAATAGGAGGAGTTATTGGGAGCGGTTACATGGGGTAATAGGGGGAGTTATAGGGAGCGGTTATATGGGGTAATAGGAGGAATTATAGGGAGAGGTTATATGGGGTAATAGGAGGAGTTATAGGGAGAGGTTATATGGGGTAATAGGAGGAGTTATAGGGAGCAGTTATATGGGGTAATATGGAGAGTTATAGGGAGCGGTTATATGGGGTAATATGGAGGAGTTATAGGGAGCAGTTATATGGGGTAATATGGAGGAGTTATAGGGAGCGGTTATATGGGGTAATATGGAGAGTTATATTGTCCTATTTGCTTATATTGGTTTATTAGACCTCCTTGCTATATGTGTCCCCGTCCCCCCGTGACAATTTTCTTTCCTTTGATTTTAGGTGACAGTATTACTAAACGGTGCTATGCCACACACCCGCTCGCTGTGCAGAAAGACGCCTCCTGGCTCACTCATTATGGGGCGTGGCGTGTCCCCCAGCGTTGGTAAGGTGTCGCTGGAATAGCCTCCCCTATCCTCACGCGGTCCTGCGTGTGTTGGCAGTGGAAGGGTGACGGGTGCGGAGCAGAAGACGCCCTCACACCGGCTAACGACTAGCGCAGTCATCAGATACACATATCCCGCCCTGTCCTCTCCCATCAGGTAACCATTCTATTAACCGCGCGGCCAATTCCCTCCTGCAACATAACACAGGCACTTGTCTCAGAGCAGTTATTGATTTCTGTTTTGTTATTAAAAATAAATAAAATAAAACCCACTTCATAAGCCATCCCTCATTTCTCCCGTCTGGTGGCGTTCCCCCGGCCGTTTGACAGATGAACCGGTTACCAAACCTTTTTTTTCCCTGTCTTTAAGGTTAAAGAATAAGCAGCCGGCGACTCCAGTCCTCAAGGGCAACCAACAGGTCAGGTTTTCAGGTATCCCTGCTTCAGCACAGGTGGCTCAATCAGTGGATCAGTCGAAGGTGGGTCAACTCCTGTCCTCGTGGGCTACCAACAGGTCCGGTTTTCAGGGTATCCCTGCTTCAGCACGGGTGGCTCAATCAGTGGCACAGTCACAGACTCAGCTACCTGTGCTGAAGCAAGGAGTGATTGAGCCACCTGTGCTGAAGCAGGGATATCCTAACAACCAGACCTGTTGGTGGCCCTTGAGGACTGGAGTTGCCCGCCCGTGCTTAATCCTGTGTATTTCTTCATCTTTGTATCTGTTAAAAAGTACATTGCATATGACATTTGATATGAGTGCACTGTAATTTCTGCTCTGTACCCCTTTTCCTGCGTCAACCACGACTTCTCCAGCATCCTCCTCTTCTCTCTCTCCCCGGTCCTGCTTCCCCTGCTGATCTGGCAGCGGAAGGAGTTATACGCACCGCAGCGTTAGCAGACATGTGCCCGTCTGTGTTTTGGTTCTTGTTTATGCCGCGTGTTTCCTGGAAGCCGCCTCGCGCTCCTAATTACACGACCGCCGTACACTTGTTCGTCTAATTGAATTTTCCACTTGGACTGGCTTTGGACAGAGTTTGTTCTCATTATAATCCTAATAGCAGGCAGCTTGCGGCAACGACTGCGCAGGGAAATAATTATTATTTCACTGTCTTGTACCTGCAAACAATTTTGCTCCGGCCTTAAAGACGCAGTCACCCTTTTATACAACGTACGAGGCGCAGGCAGCTTTATGCTCCCGTCTCCAGTCACCTTAAATCGGTTAGCGGGATTTACCCAGAACTGTCGGGAGGCTGTTCCATGCATCTACTGCTATTTCGGTACATTGGGGCTTCACTCTGAGTGCGTGTTCTGGAGGGAGCTTCTTTACTTCTGAATGATCCCTCCTCTCTAAATCTTATCAATGCCGTACAGGTATTTCAAAGTATCGATTTCACCCACTCTCGCCTCCTTTCTCTCGCACACCCCCCTCTCCCTCCTTTCTCTCTCATATCCCCCTCTCCCTCCTTTCTCTCACATCCCCCCAGCCCTCCTTTCTCTCACACACCCCACCAGCCCTCCTTTCTCTCACATCACCCTCTCCCTCCTTTCTCTCTCATATCCCCCTCTCCCTCCTTTCTCTCACATCCCCCCAGCCCTCCTTTCTCTCACACACCCCACCAGCCCTCCTTTCTCTCACATCACCCTCTCCCTCCTTTCTCTCTCACATCCCCCCTCCCTCCTTTCTCCCTCTCACGCCCCTTCTTCCTTTCACACCTCCTCTCCCACTTTTCTCTCACCGATTTTTAAAAAAAATGTCTTTCCATACGGTTACTAATATACAGTGATATTTTGCGTTATTATAGCACGCGGTCACATACAGACTCGTTACTGTTTCATTCGAACGCCGGTATTTTTAGATATCTACATTTTTTTAAAAGAAGTGAATAAGGTCAAAGATATTTCAAAGTCTGCAAAGTATCAGTGCGCGTCTCTGTTCACCGTCGACTTCGAGGCGGGATTTGCCATTAATGCAGATTTAATGACAGTATTTATCACTTGTGAGACTGGCACAGCCCAATATAACATCGTGACGGCAGGAACAGTAATAAAACCGCAAAGCGTTCCAGGGAATTCCCCCAACGTGCTCCAAATAAGATCATTTAAAAATGGTCATAATCCCCTTTTACTGTATATACTCCTATTTAGAGTGGTGAAGCAGCGCGGGAGGGCAGGATAAGGGGGTGTACGGGGAAAGTGGGGTGCCAGAACACTGACACGCTTAAAAATGGATGTAATTAACATCAGGGAAATGTCCCCCTAAAACTGGAGTTCCACCTCCGTTCCATGGATTTTCCCGGCCCTGTCAGATTGCTTCATTTTAAGGTCACCTGGCTTCTTCATCGTCCCGTCGTTGAGTCTCAGACGATTGAACTTAAATCCGAATCCCCGGAATGTCTTTACATTGATCTATGTACTCCTCCCATCATAATTCCATTGGCAGGCTCATATTCCATTGGCAGACTCTGGATTCCGGTTTGTAGGCTCTGGATTCCGGTTGGCAGCCTTAGGATTCCGTTGGGAGGCTCAGATTCCGTTGGGAGGCTCAGATTCCGTTGGGAGGCTCGGATTCTGAGTCCATCGGACGGATTTTTATCAATTCAATATATGCAGTGCTTTTCTCCCAATGGAACTCAAAGTGCTTCACAATTACCACATAGTGCGCGGTTCGCAGCACTTAGAATTGTTACAGACAGTCTCTGGTCCGTAAAGCTTACAATCAATGTTTTTGGTGCCTGAGGCACAGGGAGATAAAGTGGTCACAAGGAGCTGACACTGGGAATTGAACCCGGCTCCCCTGCTTCACGCCCAGCGCCATTGTTATCAGAGTCAGTGTATTTGTAAGTAATAGGGGGAAAAAAGAAATCTGCCTTTTTGAGAGTGATCCGCGGATGAAAGGAGCAGATCAGTCCGTGCTGGGTCCGGAATCCGTCAAAGATATCGCCCAACGATATTGAGGATGGGCACGTCTGCAGGTTCAAAATCCGGGGTGTGTGGATTCGAATTCTGAGGTGAGCAGTTCAAGAATTCGACGTTCTATTCAAACCCCGAGTCCCCTTCAGAACTATTATTTTAATCCGAGCGAAATGCAGGGCCAAATCCCCCAAAAAGGCAAGTAATGTAACATTCGAAGAAAAAAATATGTTCCTACATGCTCTCTACATTTCAAAGTAACCCTTTCATCCATATATTGCCTTGCCTGTTTATTTACGATTCCCTTTGCAATGGATTCCCCACATCTCCTGTCTTCAATTCTTAGCTTGGTTTTTTATATGTGTGTGTTAGGCTGGAGGGGGAGAAGAGAGGGGGGGAAGAGAGGGGAGGGGGGGGGAAGAGAGGGGGGGGGGAAGAGAGGGGGGGGAAGAGAGGGGAGAGGGGGGGAAGAGAGGGGAGGGGGGGAAGAGAGGAGAGGGGGGGGAAGAGAGGGGGGGAAGAGAGGGGAGGGGGGGAAGAGAGGGGAGGGGGGGGAAGAGAGGGGGGGGGGAAGAGAGGGGGGGGAAGAGAGGGGAGAGGGGGGGAAGAGAGGGGAGGGGGGGAAGAGAGGAGAGGGGGGGGAGAGAGGAAGGGGGGGGAAGGGGGGGAATAGAGGGGGAGGGGGAGAAGAGAGGGGGGAGAGATTCAGCACAATGTATTGCCAAAGTGCGTTATATATGGAAACAAATCTTAACCTTTGTGAAAATGTTTGCGAACTGAACTCAGACATTTTCCCACCACTCCTTTATAACGGAGCATCATAAACTTTACTTTGACGGTAATAATCTGGGTCAGTAACCCAGTTGGGTTGCCACAACTGAGGCCGCCTTTTTTTTTTGTTAAATTTAATTTGTCTCAATGCCATTGTGCGCCTTGGAAATCCCGGTCCATCTGGCGACAGACAGAAGAGAGCAGAGGTCAAGGACTGCACTGTCCCACTTGGATGTCAGCCACCAGACCACGGGTTCCTTCTCTAGATGCATTGAGAGGGGCCGGCAACCTTCAAGGTAACGTATGACAGGATCCGTGTGTCAGATCATAGCACTTCTCGGCCAAATTACCGGCGAGAGATGTCTCGTGGTGAGGAGTAAGGTCAGGTTCCCGGTGGCTGCTGCGGCGCGCGTTACGGCGTGCGCGCAGAAAACAAGATGCACACTTCTATCAGGCAGGACCCAGTAGCCTTGTGTGGGCGCTCACGTATCGCGATGGCGCGTACGCTGGCAGGGAAGACACGTGATGGGTGGGCAGCCAATGGAAGGCGAGATATGCCCTGCCATGGACGCGCCCCGCCGTCATGGCCGTGTCCCCCCGCGCATCCCATCGCTCCCCTACAGACCGCAGATCGCGGTTGTAATCTGTGCACGCGCCGGCAGGGCGCCAGGCGGGCGTGCAGCAGTAAACAGTGGGGCCGCAGCCTAAAGGGAAACAATGTTGGAATCAGGAGTTATGACTCTCACGGCTGTTATATACAGTGTGCGGCCGTGCGGGATCGCGTGCCTGTGCGAAGGCGCGTGCACGTGCCGCACACGTTTTGTGTGTATATTGTGCGCGAGTGTATGAGTGTATGAGTGTATGACTGTATGTGTGTGTATGTATGTGTAATTAATTTTTTTTTAATAAACACTTTGGTAAAAATAAAATATTTATTAACATTGTGCAGACACACACATACATACTGTACACACACACATACACATACATGCATACATATGTAGCAGGGTCCCCCCTGGTCCCCCTTACCCTCGCTGCTGCGGGGGCTCCCGGCGGCCTCGGAGACAGGGCGTCACCATCTTGGTTGTGTCGCGGAGGTAAGCGCATGCGCAGTAGCGACGCGGCGGCCATGTTGGTAAAGGAGAAGTGGCAGCAGAGGCGCCCCGTAGTGCAGGGACGGCCCACAGTCGCGCATGTGCAGTTAGGGCGGTGCAGCTGCCATTACAATGTTGCGCACGCTCAGTGGAGAGTAGTGGCGGCCATTACAGATCGCGCACGCGGCCCCAATAGGAAAGAGGGCCATGGAGGACTACAGCCCCCAGAATGCTTAGAGGCAGACAGGCCACCTGATACCAGGGAGCCAATAAGGCTTACAGCTTTCCCTGAGAGGAAAGATACATTGTTGTGTGCTGCAGTGAGGAAGCAGAAGATGCTGGGACACAGACAGGGGAGGGTGGGTAAGTGTAGAGAGCAAGTGGCTCATACACTAGGCCAGACATTCCCCCCTTAGGCCCCAGCTAGGCCCCAATCACCTCAGCTTGTGGTTACTACAGGGACTCCCCATAGACAGGGAAAGGGTCCTGTAGAACCCAGACAAGTGAGGGTACGGCCAGGAAGCGTGGATCTCCTGGTGTTGCTGTGAGTGTGAATCACTCTCTGCGGCTGCAGAGATAAGAGACTTTCTAAAGGCGGATCACTCCATGCGGGAGCCACCCACCGCCAGGCAGAGTCACAGGACATCGCTGAGGAGATCACTCCATGCGGGAGCCACCCACCGCCAGGCAGAGTCACAGGACATCGCTGAGGAGATCACTCCATGCGGGAGCCACCCACCGCCAGGCAGAGTCACAGGACATCGCTGAGGAGATTACTCCATGCGGGAGCCACGCACCGCCAGGCAGAGTCACAGGACATCGCTGAGGAGATCACTCCATGCGGGAGCCACCCACCGCCAGGCAGAGTCACAGGACATCGCTGAGGAGATCACTCCATGCGGGAGCCACCCACCGCCAGGCAGAGTCACAGGACATCGCTGAGGAGATCACTCCATGCGGGAGCCACGCACCGCCAGGCAGAGTCACAGGACATCGCTGAGGAGATCACTCCATGTGGGAGCCACCCACCGCCAGGCAGAGTCACAGGACATCGCTGAGGAGATCACTCCATGCGGGAGCCACCCACCGCCAGGCAGAGTCACAGGACATCGCTGAGGAGATCACTCCATGCGGGAGCCACCCACCGCCAGGCAGAGTCACAGGACATCGCTGAGGAGATCACTCCATGCGGGAGCCACCCACCGCCAGGCAGAGTTACAGGACATCGCTGAGGAGACCGCAGAGCGGCGGATCCTTTGTGAAGTGTCTGCAGCCCCAGGTGCTGGAGCACAGGGCAGGTATCGTAGTTTAAGTGCACCAACCTACTGGTACATCAGGCGCTGATCCCGCCTATAGGTTTTGGGTTTCTTAGAGGACTCGTGGGACTCTGGGTACACGGTGTGTTGCTATTATGTGATGTGATGTTATTGTTTTGCCCATATAGTAAACAGATATATATATATATATATATATATATATATATATATATATATATATATATATATATATATATATATATATATTTAGTGTATGTGTTCATTTGAATGTGTCCTGCGAGGAACAACTCCCGCTCTGCTGGGAGCCATCGCAGGTGGAGGCGCTGCACCATATAGTGTTGTTCCAGAGGATACACCCCAGGCTCTCACTGGCGGAGGCTCAGACCTCCTGTGAGCCTGACAGGTAAAGCAGCACACCGGTAATACACGATTGGGGGGAGTAATATGGGTTACACATATATATATACACACACATACATACGTTTCACCTCCGGTAGCGGCGCAAAATAATTGTATTCCCCTTGTTCCCCGCTGTTGGCCGGATACTCGCTCACTGCCGTGCGTGCGCGGCCCTTGTATAGAAGGCTGACTAACCTCAGCCAATTATAAGTGCCGCACGCACGCACATGGCGTAGCGCACGCAGCCACTATATAACAGCCTGAGTCAGGGGTCTCAAACTCAGTCCTCAAGGGTCACCAGCAGGCCAGCTTTTATGGCTATCCCTGCTTCAGCACACGTGGTTCAATCAGTGTCTCGTTCAAAGACTGAGCCACCTGTGCCTCAAGCACACCCAATAGGTCAGGTTTTAAGGATGTCCCAGCTTCAGCACAGTCTTGGACTGAGCCTCTGAGCCACCTGTCCTGAAGCTGGGTCTGATTGAGCCACCTGTGCTGAAGCTGGGACTGATTGAGCCACCTGTGCTGAAGCAGGGATATCCATAAAAGATGGCGTGCTGGTGGCCCTTGAGGACTGAGTTTGGGAGCCCTGCTGTAATGATATTGCACATTAAAACTGGCTATAGACAACAAGGAGATACAAAATAAGAACCGGTTGCCGTGAAAGTAGAAGAGTCCGCCAATCTCCAAATAAATCGGAGGATTGAAGCGGGGGATTTCCAGAGCTGAACCCCATCAATTTCAGCTCCGGGGACCCCCTGCTTCCAGAGATACAGACCTCCATAAGGGGCACCGGTAGCTGCTTTGCTCAAGTAGCAGGGTTCATGTAATGGCGGAGCATCAAAGCTCCGGCGCCCTGCGGGCCAATAGGACGCCGTGATGTCATCCCGTGCAGCTTCCTATTGGTCTGTGTGACGAGGGAGCTTTAAACTTCGACAAGATACCAGCGCCTCCCACGGAGCTCTGTATCTCGGGAAGCCGGGGGTCCCCGGAGTCGCAAGGAATGGGGTTCAGCGCCGGAGACCCCCTGCTTCAATCCTATGTAAAAAAAATAAAGAATATCTTGGATTGCTCCTTTAATGCACTTTACAAATATTCTTATTGCAGCTTTATTCTGGCACTACAAAGTCCCTGCTTCAGCACAGGTGGCTCAATCAGTCCCAGCTTCAGCACAGGTGGCTCAATCAGAGGACAACACGCAGAGCAATATAACAACACGCGGAGCTATATAACAACATGCAGAGCACTATAACATGCGGAGCACTATAACAACACGCGGAGCAATATAACAACACGGGTAGCAATATAACAACACGGGTAGCAATATAACAACATGCGGAGCAATATAACAACACGCAGAGCAATATAACAACACACAGAGCACTATAACAACACGCGGAGCAATATAACAACACGGGTAGCAATATAACAACATGCGGAGCAATATAACAACACGCGGAGCAATATAACAACATGCAGAGCAATATAACAACACGCGGAGCAATATAACAACACGCAGAGCAATATAACAACACGGGGAGCAATATAACAACACGGGGAGCAATATAACAACACGCGGAGCAATATAACAACACGCGGAGCAATATAACAACACGCGGAGCAATATAACATGCGGAGCACTATAACAACACGCGGAGCAATATAACAACACGCGGAGCAATATAACAACACGCAGAGCAATATAACAACACGCGGAGCAATATAACAACACATGGAGCAATATAACAACACGCAGAGCAATATAACAACACGCAGAGCAATATAACAACATGCAGAGCACTATAACATGCAGAGCACTATAACATGCGGAGCACTATAACATGCGGAGCACTATAACATGCGGAGCACTATAACAACACGCGGAGCAATATAACAATACTGCTGCCTGAGATACCTCTGACTGTGTCCCCGATAGCATCCTCAGCTGGGTGAACAATATGGAGGCTGTAGTCTACCATGGCTCTGGCCAATAGAAAGCCAGAATGACATCCATCATGGCTTCCTATTGGCTCATGTGTCGCAAGAGATTGAAGAATTACAGAGCACTGGCGCCCCCTACGGACGTGAGTATCTCAGGGAGCAGGGGGCCCCGGGAGCTGAAATGAGCACTGGTCCACTCTGGAGACCCCCTGCTGCTTGCTTATTAAAGCTTAGAATGCGCCTTTAACTTCTGAAACAAACAGTCTCAATCATCAATAACTAGCTGAAAGCACCCGCTGCGCGGAAATTCTAAGAACCAATCTCTCTCCCCCCCCCAATCATTTTCCTTTAATACCCCATCATGTCCCCAATTCTTTTCGCCTCTCTCCCTGTCACGCTGCGCTCACCACGGACAAGGAGGGACCCCGTAACTGAGGTGGAAAGGGTAGTACTTGCACCCACAGCTGCGGGGACACGCCTGGAAGGTGGATAGTAGGCGTCCGAAACTGATCGGAAGAGATGGTGTTAGTTCAGATACTCGCCGGATAGATGGGAAGATCCAGGAGAATGGTCGGTGCCGAGAGCCGTGGGTTTGGAGCCGGGAGGTAGGTAGGAGTCCGTAAGCCAAGATGGAGGGTTGGAGAGATCGGAAGATCAGAGGGCAAGCCAAGGTCGAAATCCAGAGCGGGTCCACAGTCAAGCCGGTTTGGTACACAGGAGATCACTATAAGAGAGAGACGAAAGCACTAAGGCAGGCACGAACGTGGGTAACGCAGGTCACACAAAGCTATGCTCAGCCAAAGAAGGAATGGCTGAGCAGGGTATAAATGTGGACAGAGCCCAATAGGAACAGGGGGAGGGACGGAGGAGCGGCCCCATGGGAGGCAGAGAATGTGCCACAGCCGATGATGCTTGACGCGTGGCTTGTGAACGGTGCACGCGCATCAGGCGTGTGCACCGCACGGGAGAGGCGCGTGCGGCCTGAGCAGGGGGCAGGAGTTCTCCCCGTGAGAAGGCAGAAGCCCCCCTTTGTGTGCACGCGCATGCATGCGTCCTGTGGCAGCCGCGGGGACTAGAGAGGTAGGAGGAGGGTCCCGCTCGCGGCGGTGAGCCCGTGGTGCAGGAGCCTGAGAGCGCCGGGTGACCGGAGTTGAGGGAACCCTCTTTGGGAGAGGTGTTCCCCGAGCCCTTACAGTACCCCCCCCCCCTTGAGGAGCAGCCTCAGGACGACTCCAATATGGCTTTTGGGGAAACTTGGTATGGAAGAGTTTCAGCAATCTGGGGGCATGTATTTGGTGGTAGGGTACCCAAGATCTTTCTTCTGGGCCAAAGCCCTTCCAGTGAACCAGATACTGCACCAAACCCCTCGTTTTCCTGGAATCGAGAATAGATTGAACTTCAAACTCCTCCTGATCCTGAACTATGACTGGTTTAGGAAAAGCTGGTGTTTTGTGGAACCGTGGGCTTTGGGACACAGGTTTTAGCAGAGATACGTGGAACACGGAGGGTATTCTCATGGATGGGAGAAGCTCCAGGCGATATGCCACAGGATTGATTTGTTCCACCACTGAGAATGGGCCCAAGTACCTGGGGGCCAGTTTGAGGCTAGGGGTCTTCAGTTTAATGTTCCTGGATGAGAGCCAGACCTTATCTCCCGACTTGATGACCGGTGCCTGCCGACGGTGGAGATCTGCCTGTGCTTTTTGTCTGCTGGTTGCCCTTCCCAGAGCCTCTTGGATCTTCTTCCAGGATTCCTGCAGATCTTTGATTCGATCATCTGCCGCTGGGACTCCGGAAGGGACTGAAGTGATGGGAAGCTGAACCGGGTGGAACCCATAATTAATGAAAAAGGGGGATTTCAGTGTGGAGCTGTTCTTCAAAGAGTTATGAGAGAACTCTGCCCATGGGACTAAATCCACCCAATCGTCCTGACTGTCCGTGACGAAGCACCGGAGATATTGCTCCAACGTCTGGTTCGTCCTCTCGGTTTGCCCATTAGTCTGAGGGTGATACCCGGAAGAGAAATGGAGGGCGATATCCATCCTACGAGCGAAGGCCCGCCAGAATTTGGAGATAAATTGTGTACCACGATCGGATACGATGGAGACAGGGACTCCGTGAATGCGGAATACTTCCTTGATAAAAATGTCTGCCAAGGTGGTGGAATTGGGCAGCCCTTTGATAGGGACAAAATGGGCTTGCTTGGAGAACCGGTCCACGATTACTAGAATGGTGCTCACCCCCCTAGAGACAGGAAGTTCTACAACAAAATCCATCGACAGGTGACTCTAAGGGCGTTCCGGTATGGGCAGGGGTCGCAGGAGACCTTAAGGCTTCTTACGAATGATCTTGACCTGGGCGCAGATTGGGCAGGCTTTCACGTATTCAGAAATATCTTCCGACATGGTAGGCCACCTAAAGGTGCAGCTAATGAGGTGAGAGGTTCTACTGATACCTGGGTGACCGGCTGACCTTGATGAGTGACCCCACTCTAGAATCTTCTTCAGGAAGCATGGAGCTGCATATAGACAATCGACCGGCACCTCAAGGCCACTTGGGTAGGTTAGACTGTGATGCCAGAACCTGGTCCAGGATATCAAAGGAGTTGGCCGAAATTATATATTTGGGGGGCAAGATTGTCTCGGTGGCATCTTCGGAGTTGTCTTCGACCAGGAATTGCCGTGAAAGTGCGTCCGCCTTTTGTTTTTTTGAGCCGGGGATGTAGGAAATGAGATAGCTGAATCTCGAAAAAAAAAGGACCATCGAGCCTGACGTGCACTCTCAATATATAGTAGGTTTTTATGGTCGGTGAGGATTGAAATGGGGGTCTCTGTTCCCTCCAGAAGATGTCTCCACTCCTTAAGAGTGAGTTTGATGGCCAGGAGCTCTCTATTACCGACATCGTAGTTCCGTTCTGCTGAAGAATTTTTTTTTGAAAAGAACCCGCAGAGGTGGAGTTTGGCCTGTGGGGACTGCCTTTGTGAGGGAATGGCGCCTGCGCCGATATCAGATGCGTCTACCTCCAGGGTAAAGGGGAGCCTGGGGTCTGGATGACACAAGATGGGGGCGGAAGCTAAAGACTTCTTGAGGGAGTCAAAAGCTGAAGGTGACCAGGCTGCTGTGTTAGCTCTCTTCTTAGTCAGGGCAGTGATGGGAGCCACGGTAGATTAAAAGTTCTTGATGAACTTACGGTAATAGTTCGCAAATCCTAAGAACCGCTGTACGGCTTTCAGGGATGTGGGTTGTGGCCACTCTAAAACAGCTTTGAGTTTGGTTGGGTCCATAGAGAAACCTGTACTAGAAATTATGTATCCCAGAAAAGAGATGGAAGATAGATGAAAGGAACATTTCTCCAACTTGGCGTACAAACGGTTCTCTCGAAGGCGGGACAGGACTAATTTGGTGTGCTGAATGTGGTCAGGGAGGGATTTAGAAAAAATGAAGATATCATCAATTCTGGATGAACCCCTTCTTCAGATTCTCTTGGATATACTCGGACATGGCTTCGGTCTCGGACATGGAAAGGGGATATGAATGGCTTTTAGGTAGAGTCACACCAGGAAGAAGGTCAATAGGGCAGTCGAAGGATCTATGGGGCGGCAGCACCTCAGAACGTACTTTGCCAAAAACATCTGCGAGGTCCCAGTAGACTGCTGAGAGGGAAGTTTTGTTCTCCTCGGGTAATTCCACTCCGGCTATCATCTGTTTGGGGGGAAGACAAGTTTGAGGCACTGAGGGCTCCATCGTATGGGTTCCTTGTTGGTCCAATCCAGCTGTGGGGTGTGCAATTGCAACCATGGAAGCCCAAGGATCACCTCCACCAATGCAGTGTGGATCACGTCCAAGGTGATCTCTTCTTGGTGACCGTCTTCTGTGGAGAGGGATAGAGAGCAAGTCTCCAAGGAGATAAAAGCTGGTTGGAGTGGGCGTCCATCTACAGTATGGCCTCCAAGCCGGCGGGAAAGGCTTTAGATCGGAATGGAATATTGTTTCTGATGGCAAAATCCTGATCAATAAAGTTTCCTCCAGACCCGGAATCTATGAATGCGTAAGCGGAGATCTGGGAGTTATTCCAGGCAAGAAGAATGGGCAGCATTATCCGAGTAGGACGTTTCTCCTGAGAAGGGGAAGAGGAAGAAATTGTACCCAAGAGACCCCCTCATACCTCATTGGGTTTTAGCGTTTCCCGGCCGCAGGGGAGAGCTCGCCAGTAGATGACCAGAATGCCCGCAGTAGTGACAGTCCACCATCTCGTCGGCGCTGTCTCTCAGAGGCGGATAGCCGATGACTTCCGAGCTGCATAGGTTCAGGTTCATCTAGAGGTTGGGAAACATAGTGAACAAGACTGCGGCTGGTAGACCGGGGGGAGGTGGCACGAGGGAGTGAGCGTTCAAGTCTTCTCTCCCGAAGGCGCTGGTCCACGCGGATGCAGACTGCAATGAGGTCCTCCAATCTGGTGGGTCTCTCCAGGGTCGCCAGCTGGTCCTTGATGGGTTCAGACAGTCCCTGCCAGAAGGCTGCGGAGAGGGCATCGTAATTCCAAGAGGTCTCGGCCGCGATGGTCCGGAACTCCGGGGCATACTGGGCGAAGGAGCGACTACCTTGAGAGAGATGGAACAAAGAGGAATCTGCCGTGATCTTGCGACCAGGCATGTCAAATACTTGCTTGAACTCTCGGAGGAAGCGGGGATAATCATGCGTCATGTCGGCCCTCTGTTCCCAGATGGGGGATGCCCAAGCCAGGGTGTTTCCGGTCAGCAGAGAGATGATGTAGGCAACCCTGGAGCGTGCAGTGGGAAAGCGCGATGGGGCCAGCTCAAACTGGATCTCACACTGATTGATGAATCCTCTGCAATCGTGGGGATCCCCTGCATAACGGTTAGGGGTGGGAAGGCGAGGATCCGAGGCCGTGGGAAGATCCAGAGAAGGCAGTGCCGCGGCCGCCATGGCAGCAGAGCCTGGGGAATGCTGCAATAGAGAGATTCTTGAGAGCTCTTGAGACAAGGAGTTAAGTTGCGCCTCCACCTGATAGAGTCAGTCCATGGCACTGGGTTGATCAACCTCTCCGGGGTAAATGTCCGTTGGGCTGAGCATAATGTCATGCTGCGCTCACCACGGACAAGGAGGGACCTCAGAACTGAGGTGGAAAGGGTAGTATTTGCACCCACAGCTGCGGTGACACGCTTGGAAGGTGGATAGTAGGCGTCAGGAACTGATCGGAAGAGATGGTGTTACGGTAGTTCAGATATTTGCCGGATGGATGGGAAGATCCAGGAGAATGGTCGGTGCCGAGAGCCTTGGGTTTGGAGCCAGAGTTCAGATACTCGCCGGATGGATGGGAAGATCCAGGAGAATGGTCGGTGCCGAGAGCCTTGGGTTTGGAGCCGGGAGGTAGGTAGGAATCCATAAGCCGAGGTGGAGGGTTGGAGAGATCGGAAGGTCAGAGGGCAAGCCAAGGTCGAAATCTAGAGCGGGTCCACAGTCAAGCCGGTTTGGTACACAGGAGATCACTAGAAGAGAGAGACGAAAGCACTAAGGCAGGCACGACCGTGGGTAACGCAGGTCACACAAAGCTATGCTCAGCCAAAGAAGGAATGGCTGAGCAGGGTATAAATGTGGACAGAGCCCAATAGGAACAGGAGGAGGGACGGAGGAGCGGCCCCATGGGAGGCAGAAATAGGGCAGAGAATGTGCCACAGCCGATGATGCTTGAGGCGTGGCTTGTGAACGGTGCACGTGCATCAGGCGTGTGCACCGCGCGGGAGAGGCGCGCGCGGCCTGAGCAGGGGGCGGGAGTTCAACCCGCGAGAAGGCAGAAGACTCCCTGTGTGTGCGCGCGCATGCGCGCATCCTGTGGCAGCCACGGGGACCAGAGAGGTAGGAGGAGGGTCCCGCTCGCGGTGGTGAGCCCGTGGGGCAGGGGCTGGAGAGCGCCGGGTGACAGGCAGCAAGGAGGGAACCCTCTTTGAGAGAGGTGTTCCCCGAAGCCTTACACTCCCCTTCTCCAGCATTCTTACTTTCTCCTCACGCGCCAACTGACTTCCTCTCTCTCTTTCTCCCTCTGCTTTCTGTGTCACCTGTAGGCTGCGCTTATAGTGCCATGCGACGGTGACTTCGCTCCGAATCTAATACATTGACTCAGTCTGGAAAGCGCTTATAGTAAGCGCGACGGAGCGACCCAAAATTTTGAAGCCGGGTATATTTGATTTTTTAGAGACATTCGCCACATGTGACTGTCTCTAAACCAATCAGAGACTGCGGCCCGCCCCCTTTCGTGACGTCGCTGGTGACAGTCGCTAAAAATAAAATTATAACTTTCGCTGGTGGCGATGGCGACGAGTGATGTCATCTGTCGCCGTCGCCAGCACTATAAGCGCGGCCTTATAGCTATCTCACTCTCCTTATCTGCCACCAGGCTACGTGCAGTATGATGTCACCAGAAACACAGCCTACCAGGTACAGGACCCAGTGGGCGACTCGCTTAGAGAAATTGTAATAACTCATAGAATAAACAATAGAAAGTATCCAATTTTCTCCAAACACAGACACAAGCCTGCTCCTTAATCTCAGGAACCAGCAGGCAAACTGTGGGTACGATACCTTAAGAGGTGTCCCAATGCCTAGCTAAGAGACAGACACCTTGCCAACTAAAGATAAGATTTCAGTTTCCCAGACTTGACCGTGTTTTGACCGTGGCACTATAACCGTTCCCACCCACGCCTGTTTTTCTCGGCGCCTCTCAGCTCACACTTGACCATGTCCTTCACGCTCTGAAACAGAAATAAAACAAACGGCAGACTTCAGATTAGCTACTTGAAGAAAAGAATATGACTAAGACGTCCCCACTTAAAAGGCAGGTTTGATTCCTCTAAAGGGCTGTGGAAATATCCTTTGTAGAAATGTTTCCGGGCTTTCAAAGTCTTTGCGCTGGGACTTTGTTTTCACAAGAAAAGCTGCCGGTTCAAAGGGACACCTTGAATTGCGCCGAGCGATGGCAGACTCCGGCGTTTTTCCGGGAACGTGGCTTTTTATTGTTTATTCAATATTTTTTTGGTAGGTATTTTTCAGCCATAACAAAATAATATCACATTATAACAGGCGATCAAACTAACGGCAATTAAGTCATCGATGTGTCAATAGCTCTCAAGAGCTTCCAACAGGACAGGTTTTCAGGATAACTCTGCTTCAGCACAATTGGCTCAATCGAAGTCTGAGCCACTGATTGAGTCACCTGTGCTGAAGTAGGGACAAAATTGAGCCACCTGTGCTGAAGCAGGGATATCCTGAAAACCTGACCGGTTGGTAGCTTGAGGACTGGAGTTGGCTACCTGAGGGCAATAGAGATTAAGGGGGTCCGAGTCGAAAAAGTCCCATATAACGCCCTAAATGGAGCACATAGGGATACAGATGAGATAAATGGCAATGCTAGGTTCATTAGTTATCATTTGGAGATAAATAGTTCAAATAAGAATTCCAAGATAAATGACGTATTTGGCCCCGGCAGAATTATAAGAGCAATTGTCCTGATTATTATTTCATAGTGTTTAGATGAGACAATGTATCTAACTTTCCAAGAGTCGATCATTTGTTTAAACCAGGAGAGGCCAACTCCAGTCCTCAAGGGCCACCAACAGGCCAGGTTTTAAAGATACCCCTGCTTCAGCACATGTGGTGCAGTCATTATGACTGAGCCACTGATTGAGCCACCTGTGCTGAAGCAGGGATACCCTGAATACCTGGACGGTTAGTGGCCCTTGAGGACTAGAGTTGGCCACATTGACCGGGACACTCATTAAGCCACCAGTGCTGAAGCAGGGAAAACCTGACCTATTGGTAGCTCTTGAGGACTGGAGTTGGCCACTCCTGGTTTAAACCCTTCACTGCCAGAAGTGTTTTATTTATAAATATATATATACATATACACACACGCACACACATTCGTTTCCAACCCTTCGTTTCCAACCTCCGTGTGAAATAATGTCCGTCCGGAATAAAGCTTCTCTCTCTCCCTTTTCTTCTTGGATAGAGACGTGTATTCGGCCAGCCGATCCTTTCTCTCGGTTTCCAGGCCTGACAGGGCTTTTCACAATGATGAGATGCCAATACAGTGTCAGATGCTTAATGAGAATTAGATTGAGGGCGCAGTAGAGTTGTTTATCACACCTGCTTTACATTTATACAAGCCTTTGCTGTGGTCATGAGAAACTCAGCAGTCATTTGCACTGTAATCTCGCTGCAATGTATTTTCTGCCCTAACAGCTGCAATTCCTGAAGCTCCATTTGGAAAAACACCTTTTTTCTCCCCTTTTGTTAATGTCACCTTTCCATAAACTGCTTTTTTTTCCATGCTCTGTACAGAGACTCCTAGCCCAGGGGCAGGCAACTCCAGTCCTCAATGGCCACCAACAGGTCAGGTTTTCAGGATATCCTTGCTTCACCACAGATGGCTCAATCAGCGGCTTAGTCAAAAACTGAGCCCCTGATTGAGCCACCTGTGCTGAAGCTGGGACTGATTGAGCCACCTGTGCTGAAGCTGAGACAGACTGAGCCACCTGTGCTGAAGCTGAGACTGATTGAGCCACCTGTGCTGAAGCTGAGACTGATTGAGCCACCTGCGCTGAAGCTGGAATTAATTGATCCACCTGTGCTGAAGCTGGAACTAATTGAGCCACCTGTGCTGAAGCTGGAACTAATTGAGCCACCTGTGCTGAAGCTGGAACTAATTGAGCCACCTGTGCTGAAGCTGGGACTGATTGAGCTACCTGTGCTGAAACTGGGACTGATTCGGCCACCTGTGCTGAAGTTGAGTTTGATTGAGCCACCTGTGCTGAAGCTGAGACTGATTGAGCCACCTGTGCTGAAGCTGGGATATTCTGAAAACCGGACCTATTGGTGGCCCTTGAGGACTGGTGCTGGCCGCTCCTGGCATACCGGTTAGTTCCTATGACCTAAGGAGGCTACAGATGCAGCCAGCTTTATCTCCACGCTGCCCCGCAAATCTGCCTGGGGAACCGGGGCCCACACGTGAAGCGATCACAGCCAAGTGCAGCGCAGGGGGGAACACAGCGGGGGTCCCTGCGCCTGAATGGTCGCCCCGCGGTGTGAATCGCACCGGGCTGCACCTGTCTGTAAGAGACGCGCAGTGACAGTGAGACAGGATCCGCCCCTCTCCCTGCGCGCCTCTAACGGGCGACCGCGCGGATTTTATTTTAATAACATAGGATTGTGGCAGAGGGTCTGCTTCCCAGGACATAGGCCCCGGTATGGGGTGCGGCGCTCTCTGCCGGTTTAAATGTCCCGGTCACGTGATGCGGGAGAATGAAACTTCCTGTATCTCAGGAAGCAGGGGGTCCCTGAAGCTGAAATGAATGCGGTTTACTTCCGGAACCCCCTGCTACAATCCTATGTTAATAAAATAATAGCTGCGTGTCCCGAGACCGCTCCGTGTGCTTATTTTCCCTGTTTTGAGTCGGCCATTACTCCTCAGTGTAATGTCGCAACAAATGTAACTTTCTCTGCTGGCTTCTCAGCCTGTTGCCTTGGCAACCCCCCCACATTTCTTAGTCAGGGTAACTGTTCCTGGCTTCCCCTGCTAGTTGGTACAATCCCTGCTTTATTTCCCTGTAACCCAGGCTCGCATGCTTCCGTTTCCTTTGTGGATAGCCACAGCTGGTCTGGCACTCGGTAAATCCTTTGCATTTTACTTCTCTCGTACTTTTGCCACCTGCCCAGTTCCCCCTTTTTGTTATTGTTGTGTTTACAATAAAAATACAAAAGAAAGGGAGGATCTGTTTGCATCTACAGGGAGTGAGTTAAACTGCCTGCCCCTACTCACTTGCCACAGTGCGCTTGGGACAGAACACCGCACGCTCGCCTGTTAGAGGTGCACAGGGAGAGTGACTGATCCTGTCTGCGTCTCTTCCAGACAGGTGCAGCCCGGTGGGACTCACACGGCGCGAGTCCCATTCACACCCAGGGACCCCCGCTGTGTTAATCCTGATGGCCATTTAGTCTGGTCACAGGGATTTCAGAAGCAGCTGACATCTGCGGTTTCCTGCCGACAACGCTACTAACACACTGGCTGCATCTGTATACATACTCTGTGCTGTGCATGTCTTTAATAGTGTCTGTCCCCTGAGTCTCCCCTGGAAAGCTGCATTGTATATGTGGATACGCATACATACATTTCCCCATAAAACACACGCACAAACAATACAATGAAATCAGACAGCAAATGTCCTTTATCCTGCACCATTCCTCTGTTCTCCTTACACCGCGTGGCATGTCCTTTTTCTGCACGCGCTGGCCCCTTCCCTGTGGTTCGTGTCGGACGGCGAACGCTCCCAAATGGTAACACCGCAAACGCGGCTAATTAAAAATACGCCGCGTCGACATCTTCCGAATATCTGCCGTATTCCCGCGGTTGATGGAAGACCCCCTCGCTGAGCCTGGGTCAGAACGCTTAGAGAAATGTCATTGTGAAGCGCCGCCGTGTCATTGGCAAAGCTGGAGAGCTTCCAAGCGGAGTCAGGAACAGCTAATTGGTACTAAGAATGAGCAAGTAGCTGTAAATAAGAGGGGGAAAGCCAGTGCGGTTTGGCAGAGGATGGTGCTGAGGGACTCTGGGGGTTGCAGGTTGCGGGGAAGCACAGTGGTCCATCATGGAACGAAGTCATCTGTTGACAATGTTCGAATTGGCTTCCAACAAGTAGGGGTACAGGGCTTGATTTGCAATAACTCTACATTTATGTAGCATTGGGGAGACTTTTCTCTGACCATATCTTAGAAAGATGGAGGCCATGTATATGTTTAGGAAACGTCCCACAATAAATGGCGCGTGACTTTCAGTGGGAAGGAGAACCATTAGTCTGTCACGAGGGGAAGCCGGTGGTGACTCGTCAATTGCACAGCAGTGTTTGCGCAGAGTCCGCACATCCTAGGGAAGATGTCACACAAACAGTTCGCCAAGCGTTAGAAGTCAGTGTCCAAAGTTGGTACTTTGGGGTGAAAACGTGGCAAATAAGTGTGTTTTTGTAAACGTCTCAATGTTGTTCGCCGAAAACTCCAAAAACCGCGTGAATTAATTCATGGATATTCGCGTATTTGTACTTCTAGCACAGCGGCGGCCATCTCCATTCCTCCAGGGCCACCACAAGGTCAGCTTTCCAGGATATCCCTGCTTCAGCACAGGTAGTGCAAACTTCGGCAAAGCCACTGGTTGAGCAACCTGAGCTGAAGCAGGGATACCCTTACAACCTGACCTGTTGGTGGCCAGGAGGAATGGAGATGGCCGCCCTTCTCTAGCGATGTCACATTCCGATCATGCGTTTAAATTACGGTAATTGGAGCGTTTGTAACATTTCGATGAATGTAAGTATCATGAAATCCTTTTTTTTTACTTTTTTTTTTTATAACTTTTTTTTTTTTTTTACTTTTAACGTTCAAAGGTCGGGGTCGGGGTTGGGGTTGGGGTCGGGGTTGGGGTTGGGGTCGGGGTTGGCAGACGTCAAGAAATCAGCAAAACGTCTGAAAATTCCCCCTGGGGATTCCATGGGCGTTTGGGGTAATCCATGCTACAAACGCACATATCTGGGGAAACGTTTGTGTTCATCTTTAAAGTTTAGTAATAGAAAAGTGGATGTTGAAAAGGGTGATTGTCCCTTACCGCTCCCTATAACTCCTATTACCCCATATAACCTCTCCCTATAACTCCTATTACCCCATATAACCGCTCCCTATAACTCCTTCTATTACCCCATATAACCGCTCCCTATAACTCCTTCTATTACCCCATATAACCGCTCCCTATAACTCCTTCTATTACCCCATATAACCGCTCCCTATAACTCCTCCTATTACCCCATATAACCGCTCCCTATAACTCCTTCTATTACCCCATATAACCTCTCCCTATAACTCCTTCTATTACCCCATATAACCGCTCCCTATAACTCCTTCTATTACCCCATATAACCGCTCCCTATAACTCCTCCTATTACCCCATATAACCGCTCCCTATAACTCCTTCTATTACCCCATGTAAACGCTGCCTATAACTCCTTCTATTACCCCATATAACTGCTCCCTATAACTCCTTCTATTACCCCATGTAACCGCTCCCTATAACTCCTTCTATTACCCCATATAACTGCTCCCTATAACTCCTTCTATTACCCCATGTAACCGCTCCCTATAACTCCTTCTATTACCCCATATAACTGCTCCCTATAACTCCTGCTATTACTCCATATAACCGCTCCCTATATCTCCTCCTATTACCCCATATAACCGCTCCCTATAACTCCTTCTATTACCCCATATAACTGCTCCCTATAACTCCTGCTATTACTCCATATAACCGCTCCCTATATCTCCTCCTATTACCCCATATAACCGCTCCCTATAACTCCTTCTATTACCCCATATAACCGCTCCCTATAACTCCTCCTATTACCCCATATAACCGCTCCCTATAACTCCTTCTATTACCCCATATACCCGCTCCCTATAACTCCTATTACCTCATATAACCGCTCCTTTTAACTCCTCCTATTACCTCATATAACCGCTCCCTATAACTCCTCCTATTACCCCATATAACCCGTCCCTATAACTCCTCCTAATACCCCATATAGCCGCTCCCTATAACTCCTCCTATTACCCCATATATCTGCTCCCTTTAACTCCTCCTATTACCCATATAACCGCTCCCTATAACTCCTCCTATTACCCCATATAACCCGTCCCTATAACTCCTCCTATTACCCCATATAACCGCTCCCTATACCTCCTCCTATTACCCCATATAACTCCTCCTATTACCCCATATATCTGCTCCCTATAACTCCTCCTATTACCCATATAACCGCTCCCTATAACTCCTCCTATTACCCATATAACCGCTCCCTATAACTCCTCCTATTAACCCATATACCCGCTCCCTAAAACTCCTCCTATTACCCCATATACCCGCTCCCTATAAATCCTCCTATTCCCCCATATAACCGCTCCCTATAACTCCTCCTATTACCCCATATAACCGCTCCCTATAACGCCTCCTATTACCCCATATAACCTCTCCCCATAACTCCTCCTATTACCCCATATAACCGCTCCCTATAACTCCTCCTATTACCCCATATATCTGCTCCCTTAACGCCTCCTATTACCCATATAACCGCTCCCTATAACTCCTCCTATTACCCCATATAACCCGTCCCTATAACTCCTCCTATTACCCCATATAACTCCTCCTATTACCCCATATAACCGCTCCCTATACCTCCTCCTATTACCCCATATAACCGCTCCCTATAACTCCTCCTATTACCCCATATAACCCTCCCTATAACTCCTCCTATTACCCATATAACCGCTCCCTATACCTCCTCCTATTACCCCATATAACCGCTCCCTATACCTCCTCCTATTACCCATATAACCGCTCCCTATAACTCCTATTACCCCATATAACCCCTCCCTATATTTCCTCCTATTACCCCATATACCCGCTCCCTATATCTCCTCCTATTACCCCATATACCCGCTCCCTATAACTCCTCCTATTCCCCCATATAACCGCTCCCTATAACTCCTCCTATTACCCCATATAACCGCTCCCTATAACGCCTCCTATTACCCCATATAACCTCTCCCCATAACTCCTCCTATTACCCCATATAACCGCTCCCTATAACTCCTCCTATTACCCCATATATCTGCTCCCTTAACGCCTCCTATTACCCATATAACCGCTCCCTATAACTCCTCCTATTACCCCATATAACCTGTCCCTATAACTCCTCCTATTACCCCATATAACTCCTCCTATTACCCCATATAACCGCTCCCTATACCTCCTCCTATTACCCCATATAACCGCTCCCTATAACTCCTCCTATTACCCCATATAACCCTCCCTATAACTCCTCCTATTACCCATATAACCGCTCCCTATACCTCCTCCTATTACCCCATATAACCCTCCCTATAACTCCTCCTATTACCCCATATAACCGCTCCCTATAACTCCTCCTATTACCCCATATAACCCCTCCCTATATTTCCTCCTATTACCCCATATACCCGCTCCCTATAACTCCTATTACCTCATATAACCGCTCCCTTTAACTCCTCCTATTACCTCATATAACCGCTCCCTATAACTCCTCCTATTACCCCATATAACCCGTCCCTATAACTCCTCCTAATACCCCATATAGCCGCTCCCTATAACTCCTCCTATTACCCCATATATCTGCTCCCTTTAACTCCTCCTATTACCCATATAACCGCTCCCTATAACTCCTTCTATTACCCCATATAACCCTCCCTATAACTCCTCCTATTACCCATATAACCGCTCCCTATACCTCCTCCTATTACCCCATATAACCCTCCCTATAACTCCTCCTATTACCCCATATAACCGCTCCCTATAACTCCTCCTATTACCCCATATAACCCCTCCCTATATTTCCTCCTATTACCCCATATACCCGCTCCCTATAACTCCTATTACCTCATATAACCGCTCCCTTTAACTCCTCCTATTACCTCATATAACCGCTCGCTATAACTCCTCCTATTACCCCATATAACCCGTCCCTATAACTCCTCCTAATACCCCATATAGCCGCTCCCTATAACTCCTCCTATTACCCCATATATCTGCTCCCTTTAACTCCTCCTATTACCCATATAACCGCTCCCTATAACTCCTCCTATTACCCCATATAACCCGTCCCTATAACTCCTCCTATTACCCCATATAACCGCTCCCTATACCTCCTCCTATTACCCCATATAACTCCTCCTATTACCCCATATATCTGCTCCCTATAACTCCTCCTATTACCCATATAACCGCTCCCTATAACTCCTCCTATTACCCATATAACCGCTCCCTATAACTCCTCCTATTAACCCATATACCCGCTCCCTATAACTCCTCCTATTACCCCATATACCCGCTCCCTATAACTCCTCCTATTCCCCCATATAACCGCTCCCTATAACTCCTCCTATTACCCCATATAACCGCTCCCTATAACGCCTCCTATTACCCCATATAACCTCTCCCCATAACTCCTCCTATTACCCCATATAACCGCTCCCTATAACTCCTCCTATTACCCCATATATCTGCTCCCTTAACGCCTCCTATTACCCATATAACCGCTCCCTATAACTCCTCCTATTACCCCATATAACCCGTCCCTATAACTCCTCCTATTACCCCATATAACTCCTCCTATTACCCCATATAACCGCTCCCTATACCTCCTCCTATTACCCCATATAACCGCTCCCTATAACTCCTCCTATTACCCCATATAACCCTCCCTATAACTCCTCCTATTACCCATATAACCGCTCCCTATACCTCCTCCTATTACCCCATATAACCGCTCCCTATACCTCCTCCTATTACCCATATAACCGCTCCCTATAACTCCTCCTATTACCCCATATAACCCCTCCCTATATTTCCTCCTATTACCCCATATACCCGCTCCCTATATCTCCTCCTATTACCCCATATACCCGCTCCCTATAACTCCTCCTATTCCCCCATATAACCGCTCCCTATAACTCCTCCTATTACCCCATATAACCGCTCCCTATAACGCCTCCTATTACCCCATATAACCTCTCCCCATAACTCCTCCTATTACCCCATATAACCGCTCCCTATAACTCCTCCTATTACCCCATATATCTGCTCCCTTAACGCCTCCTATTACCCATATAACCGCTCCCTATAACTCCTCCTATTACCCCATATAACCTGTCCCTATAACTCCTCCTATTACCCCATATAACTCCTCCTATTACCCCATATAACCGCTCCCTATACCTCCTCCTATTACCCCATATAACCGCTCCCTATAACTCCTCCTATTAGCCCATATAACCCTCCCTATAACTCCTCCTATTACCCATATAACCGCTCCCTATACCTCCTCCTATTACCCCATATAACCCTCCCTATAACTCCTCCTATTACCCCATATAACCGCTCCCTATAACTCCTCCTATTACCCCATATAACCCCTCCCTATATTTCCTCCTATTACCCCATATACCCGCTCCCTATATCTCCTCCTATTACCCCATATACCCGCTCCCTATATCTCCTCCTATTACCCCATATACCCGCTCCCTATATCTCCTCCTATTACCCCATATACCCGCTCTCTATAACTCCTCCTATTACCCCATATACCCGCTCCCTATAACTCCTATGTAATATACAGTATGGTGTACTTATGTTCCTGTTTATACAAGGTCACACACACTAGCAGCTCTTCCATACAAAGTATAAGGCTGCGGACATAGTGTACGCGACCGCGCGCGCGACACCAACACATTCATGAAAGTGCACCAGCCTGGCCATGCTGCGCGCTATGCGACACGCACGGCAGCGCCACGGCGCAGCAGCATTTAGAGGAGACAAATACATTTGCTTTTCCGCTTGATGGCCGCGTCACTTGGGCGTTTGAGCCAATGAGGGTAGACCAGCCTGGTGACGTCTCGGCCAAGCCCCACCCTCTGTGCACTATTGCCGCCGCCCGAGATGCCTGTATATGGGGCAGGTTACCACGCTGTGCATTCTGCGTTCCAAGGTGTCAGCTCACAGAGAAGAGCTAATAGACAATGCAAGTGATGAAGTGTGACAGAGGCAGGTGCGATGTGTCTCATGTTCACACTACAAGGGCAGCAATGTGTTTAATATCACGCAGCAGCAGCAGCTGCAGTGTAATTGCCCTTTTAAAATGTTGTTGTGGAATTGCCGGCAAGTATGATATTAACACAGGGTGAGGGCTCGAACACTGAGAGATAATACGCCTGTTCTGCGGGAAAAGGAGCAATCTCTCCTAGCCAGGACGAAAGCTCTGTACACGTGAAGAAGAAAACTGTGGGGTTTGGAAAGCTCTGTACACGTGAAGAAGAGACCTGTGAGGTTTGGAAAGCTCTGTACACGCGAAGAAGAGACCTGTGAGGTTTGAAAAGCTCTGTACTGTACATGTGAAAAAGAGACATTTGAGGTATGGAAAGTTCTGTACACATAAAAAAGAGACCTGTGAGGTTTGGGCAGCGATCTCCAAACATAATTCATGCAACTTTTGTGTCGATGTTTCTAGGATTGTGAAACGTTTTCCCATATTTTCTGCCTGCACCAAATATCCAAGATTTGCCAAACGTGCAAACCTCATCTCAGCATCTCGCCTCTTCAAATCTGAAACACGATGATGAGATCAGAAAGTCGGGAGCACGTTCCAAAACGCCTCTTAACATTCGTTTGTAAAAGGCGAAGCCCCTTTAAGACAACCGAGTTACGCCATGTTTGAATTAACACCGGGGGGGGGGGGGGAGGGAGGGGGGGACGAGCCAGAGGCCTCAGAAAACCCAAGAAAGACTGAAAAAGAAGAAGATGCCTCAGATGTTCCTTTAAAGTGATGGTTGAAAGGGTTTGAAGAGTGAAATTTGCCATGCAGAGAACCCCAGTGGGACAGAGGAATAAAAAACCCAGCCTTTTCTTCCCTGGAACAGTAAGGTCAGATAAATGCAGAGGCGCGAGGTGTCTCGCTCAAAGGAGTGCTGGGATCCGACTCCGGAACAAGGGAACGAGAGAGGACGCGGCAAACCCGACGTTACTAAAACAGCCACTTAGGGGGGTCTGCTTGTCAACAAAGTGGTCGCCACAAATGCATTTTTTATTCCGCATATTTATAAGGTGTGTTCTAGAATTTGGCGTTTTTTCTGCGCTAAACAAAAAAAAAATCCGGCGCGTTTAAGGTGACGGAGAAAACCAACGCAGGAAAACCGCCAGGGGAAGTAATGCATGGCGGATGTTTCATAATACGCAGACCTCCGCCGCTATGCGAACGCGACTCCTTCCACTCTCTCTGTAAGGCCGAGGTCAGGGTGCATGCTGCGCCTGTGTGCTCCCGCGTGCGCCTCCACCGCACGCTCCTGCAGCCCAGCGATCTGTGTTCAGGCTGCAGGAGTCGGGTTGCGGCGTTTGGAGGCGGGGCGCGTGGCCAACGTGTCACGGAGCTGGTTCGCTGAACCAGCTCACGTGACGCGACTGCTGCCCCAAAAAATCAATTTCGGTTGTAGCGGCAAAAATGTAGCAGCGACAACGCTGTAGTTTGCCGCCACAAGAAATTGCAACCTGACATGGCTCATTGGAAACCATGTCACGGTTCCGATCGTGCGCGCGCACGTAAGCGCGTGCACGTCCTGTAGTAAGCACCCTGAATTCGGCCTTAATGCTTTCGCTAATCGCCGGCCGACCCAAAAATGGCGCAACTCAGATTGATGCATAGACGCAGCCTGGCGCCGGTATTTCTGCGCAAGTCGCTACAAAATGAAGACTTCGCGGATTCATGTTGTCTTTGGTCATTTCCTTTCTAACAAAAATATTTTGTTGTTTATTTACAATTCTGAACCATCTTTTTGTGTTATTCTAATAATATGATTATACGTGTCATGTATAGTCATCTAATTATAATAAATAATACATATACAATCAAATATTGTGTTGTTTTGTTCATATAATAATTACTTCATTTACTTATATATCTTACTCATCTTTATTTACTTAATGAGAGAGAGAGGGGGGAGAGAGAGAGAGAGAGGGGGGAGAGAGAGAGAGAGAGGGGGGAGCGAGAGGGGGAGAGAGTGGGGAGAGAGAGGGGGGGGAGAGAGAGTGGGAGAAAGAGGGGGGACAGTGAGTGGGGGGAGAGAGAGAGGTGGAGAGAGAAAGAGAGGGGGGATAGAGATAGGAGAGGGAGGGAGGGAGGGGAGAGATAGTGGAGATGGATAAAGCTACAGTACATATATAAAGATATACCTACTGTACAGATACATACATATACAGTATGCAGCAGTGTTTCCCCCACCCGGTGTGAGATTTGGCCATTACGGGTTGTGTGGTGCATGATTCCTGCTGGTAACAGGAGGGCTGAGTCGTCCGGCAATGGTTGTGGTGTCACAGGACTAGGCTTCTGGGGTTCATACCCTACGTATTCATTAGCAGTGCAGCGCCTCCATCTGCCGTAGGTTCCAGGAACTGAAGGTCATCTCCCACGGTAGAACGATTACCTCCAGTAAGGTCACACACCAGGCAGAAAGTATAACAACAGGAACGGTTTATTGTCCTCACTGTACAGCACAGTTACATGGCAGGCTTCTGCTCGATGCAGTACTCTCAGCTCTCACTGAAGGATGGTCCCTGGACCGTTACTACAGGCCAAGGGCACCCGCAGCCATCCTAGCTCTTCCCTGTCCCTCTAGCAGAGACAGAGGTATGGTACACACTCACTCTCGCCCGGAGGAAAGAGGACCAGAGAAGGCCCAATAGTCAGGCTCTTGGCTGTGTGACCTGCCCCTCTCAAGTAGGTAGAGGCACTCCCGAATTTGGGGCGGCCCTGCCCTTGGAGTACAGCCATGAGGAGGACACCAGGTCTGTCTCATGATTGGTCATGCCCAGGCCGGATGTCACCGCCTCCCGCTGTCACTCAAGGTGGCACTGTGTGCTCATTTGCATGTCATTTCCCAGAATCCCTTGCTGCAGTGGAAGTGCTGGGTGATAATGGTGAAAGGCTGGGTTGCAGACCTGTCTAAGACATGCAAATGAGCACACAGTAATATCCTCTCTCTCTCTCTCTCTCTCTCTCTCTCTCTCTCTCTCTCTCTCTATCTATCTATCTATCTATCTATCTATTTATCTATCTACATACAGTATATATTTGGCTGAAGCTTCAAGGATACATCTAGTACTATCTAAGTATAGACATTTTCCATTGTGTTTTGGCTCCTAAATCATTGCATGGGTTGGTATAGCTGAAAAAAACATGGTCATTGAAAAAGATACAGTGAGAAACCCCAGATGCTTGTCCTGGGATTCTGGTTCTAAAAATCTTTTGGGTTTTGGAACGTAAGGTTCTGGGAGGTTCTGGGGGGGGGGGAGGTTCTGGGGGGTTCTGGTTCACACTCCCAGTATTCCCCCTCTCTAGCACACTCCTCTTTATTTATTGATAACCCATTCCGGCTATTTGTAGATCAAGAATAAAGTGAGACAAAGGAAGGGAAGGAGGAGTTTCAAGTACAATTCGTCTTCGGCTTCAGAAGCAGAAAATTCCCATTTGCTGCTGTTTTTTCTCCCTCGCGAAATGAATGACTTATTTTTTTCTTCCTGCAGCTTCTCTGCATTACTTGCCATTAGCACGGTTATATATAGCAAGGTTATATACAGGGGCAGAAAACATCAATGCTGTTTTATTTTTAATGCACCCTAGAAAAAGTCGCAGCAGCGATAAGGTTTTCGCAGAACAAATTGGAGCAGAAATTCATGTTCAGCACACAAAGGAGGATTCCTATTTACCTGCTAAATCCAGAATCAAGAACTGGATTATTTCCCCCTCCAAACTAATTTGCTTAAAAACAGCTTCCCTTTTCGTGTGTGTTTGTGTGTCTGTGTATATACAGGTCTGTGTGTATATTGGTGTGCGTGTATATACAGTGTGTGCGCGTGTGTGGGTGCATGCAAATGTCATCAAATGTGCTTAGAGAACATTTTAACAAACTGGACACATTGTGATACATCTCATTATAATCTGTGCACCAAGTAACTACCCCCCAACTCCTCCTATTGACTCTCCCCAAGGTGCAAGCTGGGGCAGAGACGCAGAATGTGATACATCTCATTATAATCTGTGCACCATGTAACTCCTCCCAACTCTTCCTACTGACTCTCCCCAAGGTGCAAGCTGGGACAGAGATGCAGAATATGATATATCTCATAATCTGTGCACCATGTAACTCCCCCCCAACTCCTCCTACTGACTATCCCCAAGGTGCAAGCTGGGGCAGAGACGCAGATTGTGATACATCTCATTATAATCTGTGCACCATGTAACTCCCCCCCAACTCCTCCTACTGACTCTCCCCAAGGGGCAAGTTGGGGCAGAGACGCAGAATGTGATACATCTCATTATAATCTGTGCATCATGTAACTCCTCCCCAACTCCTCCTACTGACTCTCCCCAAGGTGCAAGCTGGGACAGAGACACAGAATGTGATACATCTCATTATAATCTGTGCACCATGTAATTCCTCCCAACTCTTCCTACTGACTCTCCCCAAGGTGCAAACTGGGACAGAGACGCAGAATGTGATACATCTCATTATAATCTGTGCACCATGTTACTCCCCCCCAACTCCGCCTACTGACTCTCCCCAAGGTGCAAGCTGGGGCAGAGACGCAGAATGTGATACATCTCATTATAATCTGTGCACCATGTAACTCCCCCCAACTCCTCCTACTGACTCTCCCCAAGGGGCAAGCTGGGACAGAGACGCAGAATGTGATACATCTCATTATAATCTGTGCACCATGTAACTCCCCCCAACTCCTCCTACTGACTCCCCCCAAGGTGCAAGCTGGGGCAGAGACACAGACTGTGATACATCTCATTATAATCTGTGCACCATGTAACTCCCCACAACTCCTCCTACTGACTCTCCCCAAGGTGCAAGCTGGGACATACGAGGCAAGATTAGATCAAAATGAAGTGATACACTCGGGACAAGGGGAAAATGTCCCGGTTGTGTTCAAAACGTACCTTAATACATAGACCCAGAAATAGAAAAGAATGTATCCTACTCATTTTGCAATCTTTTTATAGTGTTTAGTTTCTTGTTGAGATAAATACACATTACTCCTGAGGAAGCAAGGATCACCTTGCGAAACGCGTTGATCTTTCCCAGCACATCAGCTGTAAAGAACAGCCCTGAGGTTCCACTCCGGTGGTGACGTCATCGGTTGACTCCGACATCTCCAAGGAAACAGACGCCAACGCCCACATCTCCAAGGAAACAGACACTGACGCCGACATCTCTAAGGATAGAGGGATGCGTGGATCTGGACGCCTTGGCGCCCAGGAGATCGGCGGCCATCAGCAGCCTCATAGGCTCTCTCCAATCTGCTACATCATTTGGTTATTACCCTACTTATTGTTGTTTCAATTTGATATACTTCATTTAAAGGTACTAGACGTGTAGGTTTTTTGGGGTGTGCTCTTTTGGTCCCATCTTTGCTAATACCTCGGTCAGTGAAGGGGTCTCTCCCAGGCATTAGGTCACCTCTCAGGCCTCTTCAGCCAGCTAGCTGCATTAGTCGGCCTGCACGAGCTCGGCTATTGACAAGGCTTATGGATGTGCTGATAAATGGAGCTCTCTGGTATTGGCTTCCCCCGCGGGGGACATCATTTTAATGGGCCTCCTGATCAATGTCTCCATCAACGGCCTGAAATCCCGCGGCTCGCTCCCCACCCCCCCCGATTTTCTGTCGGGGAGGGAGGCGGGAGCTGCCACTCCACGGGAACGGCCGGCTTCTCATCCTGCGGGTCTCGGGCTCACCGGCAGCTTTGCAATATAGTCACAATGCTGCTTTTGCTTATATAGCGCTGCCAGAGTCTGTGGCGCTGTACATGCAGTTTTGCAGACAAAACGCATCCCTGCCCTGAAGGGCTATAGCAAATGAGCATGCAGTGCTGTATAATGATGCAAAGTATCTTTATATACTGTACTGATAAGGAACATGCTGCACTGTATAATGATACAGACTATCTCTATACACTGATAAGGAACATGCTGTGCTGTATAATGACATAGAGTATCTCTATACACTGATAAGGAACATGCTGTGCTGTATAATGATATAGAGTATCTCTATACACTGATAAGGAACATGCAGGAAATTGTAATAACTCCTAGAATTAGAAATAGAATGTATTCAAACACAGACACAAACCTGCTCCTTAATCTCAGGAACCAGTAGGCAAACTGTGCTTACGATATCTTAAGAGGCGTCCCAATGTCTAGCGACCAGACATATATATAATTCTAAGACAACACAAAAATTAAGTAGCGCTAAAGAGGATGTGAAATAACCCTAATAAATGATAAATTATAATAACATATTTAAAATATTAAAATAAATTAAAATTACCACAATTTAACCTAATAATATCTACAAACCATAACGTGATAGTGAAAAAAAGGAAAATCCAAATTGAATGTTCCACTCAAACAAAAAATCCAGAGAGAAATATAGTCCCAATAGAAGATCCAGGGAGCGTCTTTGCAGCTTTAAGGGGAGTGGTATAGCCAACCACTTTTGGAATCTATGAACAAAAAACAAACAAAAGCGCAAGCTCCATAGCACGTAACTGAATAAAAAATAAGGTACATATATTTAAAAAATCAGCAACCCATAAGAATGTGCACTTACAGGATTTCAAACAGAACCATTCGTGGGAGAGAAATCTCTATTGTGGTCACCTGCGGTGGTAGGGTGAGTCCCAGGTTTACAGAGTAGATTTAAACAGCCCAGGTTCACCATGAATTGGCAGCAAGATATAAAGGCATCCAATGCCTGCACGTCCTTTGCTCCCTCATACAATGATTGCTAACACTTGAAATTACCGCAGCCGGAGCGCAGGGAAGCCAGGGACTCCAAACACAAACGCGATGACGTCACAGCTCTACGCGTTTCGTCACACTGCGGCGACTTCGTCAGGAGTTATGTGATTGTCAGGGACAGCCAGTTAAATAGGCTGGATCAAGTAAACCTATTTTCACATTGGTACTAAGTTTCACCACAAATCGTTTTCTGCCCCCCCCCCCACTGACTCTGTTGCCCCCCTCACTCCGTTTTCTCCCCTCCCCCACTCACTCTGTTTTCTCCCCCCCACTCTGTTTTGTCTCCCCCCACTCACTCAGTTTTCTCCCCTCACTCCATTTTCTCTCCCCCCCACTCACTCCGTTTTCTTCCCCCTCACTTACTCCGTTTTCTTCCCCCTTACTCACTCGTTTTCTTCCCCCTCACTCTGTTTTCTTCCCCCTCACTCCGTTTTCTCCCCCCTCTCTGTTTTCTGCCCCCCCCCCCTCACTCGGTTGCCCCCTCACTCTGTTTTCTCCCCCCCCACTCACTCCGTTTCCCCCCCACTCCGTTTTCTCTCCCCCCCACTCTGTTTTCTCTCCCCCCACTCACTCAGTTTTCTCCCCCCCACTCAGTTTTCTCCCACCCCACTCACTCTGTTTTCTCCCCCCCTACTAAATCTGTTTTCTCCCCCCCCCCACTACGTTTCCCCCCCTACTCCATTTCCCCCCCCCCACTCACTACATTTCCCCCCTCACTCCGTTTTCTCTCCCCCCACTCACTCCATTTCCCCCTCCCCACTCACTCTGTTTTCTCCCTTCCCCACTCACTCCATTTTCTCCCCCCCACTCACTCCGTTCCCCCCACTCACTCCGTTTTCCTCCCACTCATTTACTCCATTTTCTTCCCCCTCACTTACTCCATTTTCTTCCCCCCTCACTCACTCAGTTTTCTTCCGCCCCCCTGACTCCATTTTGTTCCCCCCCTTAACTCCGTTTTCTTCCCCCCCCTCACTCTGTTTTCTTCCCCCCTCACTCCGTTTTCTTCCCCCCTCACTCCGTTTTCTTCCCCCCCTCACTCTGTTTCCCCCCCCTCACTCCGTTTTCTTCCCCCTCCTCACTCCGTTTTCTTCCCCCCTCACTCCGTTTTCTCCCCTCCCTGGCATATCTCACATCAGACACACACAGCACCGAAGCAGGCACAAACACGCCCCCCTCCCTTAGCAGCCACGCCCCACGCCCCTGCTGTAAGAGATTTGCTGGACATTAGAATGTCCATAATTTGAGAGGTGAGTCACATTGGAAGCTCAAAATAATAAAAGGTGGCACTGTGTGCTCATTTGAATGTAATTTCCCAGGATCCCTTGCTGCAGTGGAAGTGCTGTGTGCTGGGTGATAATGGTGAAAGACAGGGTTGCAGACCTGTCTAAGACATGCAAATGAATATACAGGAATATTTACAGTTGCTTTATGCTTTACTGTGGACGGTTTTTGTCACTATTTTTACACACCATAACCTTAATAAGTGTGCACCACCTTGAGAAAGGTCCCACTGAGGGACCGAAACGTCGTTTTTTGTGTCTTCTATCAAATATAGAAAATTTATGATTTACTTACCTGCATGCTGTCCCTTGATGTCGTGTTGCAACCGGTATCGTATGGTCTATATATATATATATATATATATATATATATATATATATATATATATATATATATATATATATATATATACACACACACACACACATCTATAAAAATAATGTTATCCAAGTCTCGAAGCGGCAAAACACATGTAGATTAATCAAAAGTTTTGCAATGATATGTAGCTGTTTTAGTATTTCTGGGCGGCTTTCCATCGGTCTCTCCAGTGCAGAGGGATTAGCAGCTATCAGACAAGGGCCATTAGCCTTGTTAAATTATAATATTACTGCCATGTGTCACGGTGTGTAACGGTCCCACAAAGCCATTGTGTATTGCCTCCGGATTTCTCTCCAACAGACGCACAGTAAATAAACTCACAAACAGACCTCTTGCTGCGCTCAGTATTTCAGGGCTTCTCTCTTGATGCCTTTATCTCATTGATCTGGACTCTGCAAACCGGTCACTGGAAGGCGCATTGATATTTTCACCTTGCCCGGAGCAAACTTCTCCACCGCCAAGGGCTAAAAGTGTTATTATTTCCATTTATTCCTGCTAGGAATCCCGGTGCTAAGTTCTGAAACTGTGGGGCTAGGTGCACAAATAAATACCCCTTTTCCTGTAAAGACAGGAAATCTTCAGGTTGGCTTTGTCTAAGGACACCAATTAGATTGTTACATTCTTTTTTTTGGGGGGGGGGGGGGGGGTTGGATACCATGGATTTTGCTGTGTGATGAGGCAGACGTATGGTTATAGGGGCCCATGTTAAAATGTGTAAGAAGTGAAGAGTGACACGTTGTGAGTGCTCATTTGCATGTTATTACCCAGAATCCCTCGCTGCAGTGGAAGCACGGTGTGCTAAGAGATGATGGGGAAGGGCAGGGTTGCAGACCTCTCTGAGACATTTGAATGTGCTCAGAACGTGGGATATTTATTTCCTGTACACTGCACGGTGATGGGTTTTTGTCCCTTTTTTTTTTGTACTCGCCATAACTTATATAAGGTGTGGTTGAAACCGCTTCCAGCTTCACATGGCAAAGCTAGTATAACCAACCTTCCACGGATAAGATTCTAGAGCAGGCCTGCACAACTCGTAAAGTGCGAAGGGCCGAACTGCTCCAAGGAAAAAAATTGGGCCGCACAGGTAAAAATCATCATCATCATCATCATCATCATCATCATCATCATCATCATCATCATCATCATCATCATCATCATCATCATCATCATCATCATCATCATCATCATCATCATCATCATCATCATCATCATCATCATCATCATCATCATCATCATCATCATCATCATCATCATCATCATCATCTCTCCTCCAGCACCTATCATCATCATCATCATCCTCATATCTCCCCCAGAACCCAACACTATCAACCTTTGCGATACTCCCCATCTATCTCTCATACCCCCATCTCTCCCCCTCACCCACACAAAATACCCCCCTCCACATCAAACACACAATACCCCCCTGCACACCACACACATCCCACCCCCCCTGCAGCTCACATCCCTCTCCCCCCCTGCAGCTCGCATCCCTCTCCCCCCCCTGCAGCTCACATCCCTTTCCCCCCTTGCACCTCACATCCCTCTCCCCCCTTGCACCTAACATCCCTCTCCCCCCTTGCACCTCACATCCCTCTCCCCCCCTTGCACCTCACATCCCTCTCCCCCCCTTGCACCTCACATCCCTCTCCCCCCTTGCACCTCACATCCCTCTCCCCCTTGCACCTCACATCCCTCTCCCCCCTTGCACCTCACATCCCTCTCCCCCCCTTGCACCTCACATCACTCTCCCCCCCTTGCACCTCACATCACTCTCCCCCCTTGCACCTCACATCACTCTCCCCCCACCCTGCACCTCACATCACTCTCCCCCCTTGGGTGGGTGACAGTGACTGGGTGACAGTGACTGGGTGGGAAACAGTGACTGGGTGGGTGGGTGACAGTGACTGGGTGGGTGACAGTGACTGGGTGGGTGGGTGACAGTGACTGGGTGGGTGGGAGACAGTGACTGGGTGGGTGGGAGACAGTGACTGGGTGGGAGACAGTGACAGGGTGGGTGGGACACAGTGACTGGGTGGGTGACAGTGACTGGGTGGGTGACAGTGACTGGTGGGTGGGTGACAGTGACTGGGTGGGTGACAGTAACTGGGTGGGTGACAGTGACTGGGTGGGTGGGTGACAGTGACTGGGTGGGTGGGAGACAGTGACTGGGTGGGTGGGAGACAGTGACTGGGTGGGTGGGAGACAGTGACTGGGTGGGTGGGAGACAGTGACTGGGTGGGTGGGACACAGTGACTGGGTGGGTGACAGTGACTGGGTAGGTGACAGTGACTGGGTGGGTGGGAGACAGTGACTGGGTGGGTGACAGTGACTGGGTGGGACACAGTGACTGGGTGGGACACAGTGACTGGGTGGGACACAGTGACTGGGGGGGACACAGTGACTGGGTTGGTGGGTGACAGTGACTTGGTGGGTGACAGTGACTGGGTGGGTGGGTGACAGTGACTGGGTGGTGGGTGACAGTGACTGGGTTGGTGGGTGTGTGCCAGTGACTGGGTGGGAGACAGTGACTGGGTGGGTGGGAGACAGTGACTGGGTCGGTGACAGGGTGACAGTGACTGGGTAGGTGGGAGACAGTGACTGGGTGGGTGGGAGACAGTGACTGGGTGGGTGACGGTGACTGGGTGGGTGGGAGACAGTGACTGGGTGGGTGGGACACAGTGACTGGGTGGGTGAGTGACTGGGTGGGTGACAGGGTGACAGTGACTGGGTGGGTGACAGGGTGACAGTGACTGGGTGGGTGACAGGGTGACAAGTGACTGGGTGGGTGACAGGGTGACAAGTGACTGGGTGGGTGACAGGGTGACAGTGACTGGGTGGGTGGGAGACAGTGACTGGGTGGGTGGGAGACAGTGACTGGGTGGGTGGGTGACAGTGACTGGGTGGGTGACAGTGACTGAGTGGGTGACAGTGACTGAGTGGGTGACAGTGACTGGGTGGGTGTGAGACAGTGACTGAGTGGGTGACAGTGACTGAGTGGGTGACAGTGACTGGGTGGGTGGGTGACAGTGACGGGGTGGGTGACAGTGACTGGGTGGGAGACAGTGACTAACAGTGACAGTGACTTACCTTGACCGGGTGGATGCAGGTTGCCGCCGGACGCTTGCTCCTCCTGCCCCCGATATCCCTGCGGCAGCTGCCCGGGACGGGAGGTGGGCTTGGGGGCGCGGGCTGGGGGGAGGAGGGGAGGAGGGCACGGGAGGTGAGCTCGTGGGGGACGCGAGAAGCTGGCCACGGAGGGAAGCGGTGAGAAGCAGGCCGCTGGAGGAGCTGAATTATTTAATTATTACTTCCCCCTCCGCCCCACGTTGGGAGCAGGGGGGGGGGGGTGAGCGGGCCCGCAGAGGAGCTGCGTGCTGCTTCCTCTTCCGCCCCACGTTGGAGCAGGGGGGGGGAGCAGGGGGGGGGAGCGGGCCCGCAGAGGAGCTGAGAGTTGCTTCCCCTTCCGCCTCACGTTGGGAGCAGGGGGGGGGAGCAGGGGGGGGAGCGGGCCCGCAGAGGAGCTGCGTGTTTCTTCCCCTTCCGCCCCACGTTGGGAGCAGGGAAGGGGGGGGAGTGGGCCTAGCGCATGTGCGCCGGGACCGCAGGGAATCGGCACCATTTTTTTAAACTTTTTTTTTTTAAATTTATTTAATTAATTAATTTGTCGCCCGGCCGGATTCATTGCGGGCCGCACAGAGAGGCCAGGCGGGCCACATGCGGCCCGCGGGCCGTATGTTGTGCAGACCTGTTCTAGAGGTTGATACAGCTGTCTGTGAGTAGTAAGGACGCTGGGGGATTGGATGGGGAATAGGACTTGGAAGAGACCAAAGAGAGCCTGCGAAGGCACTTTGAAGAGGAATCATCTTCCATACCACAGTGGAGAATCCGGAGATGGAGAGAAATGCAACGTTTTTTTTCTTCAAGAAACTCCACTCCGCCCACACGCCCCTAAAGGAGCTGCGTGCAAAGACGTACAGCAGGGGAAGGAGGAAATCATGGGCGTCGTGAAGGATTTCTACGAGGACCTCTACTCCCCAAAGCATCAGACGGAGACCAAGCTGACAAATTCATGTCAGGGATTACAAATACCATCGACCCGGCAGGAAAAGCAGCCATGAATGCCCCCCTGATGCTGGAGGAGCTTCACGCTGCAACCAAATCCTTTAAGACGGGTAGGACGCGAGCGGAGATGGCATCCCAGCTGAGTTATACACGAAGCTGTGGGACCTGATCGGCCCAGACCTTCTCGAGCTTTACAGGGAGATGGAAGCAGAGGGCAGGATGCCCCCAATGCTGAGGGAAGGAATGCTGATGCTCTTGTACAAGCAGAAAGGGGAGCGGTGCGACCTCAAGAACCG
>NC_134492.1:58217600-58246842 GCF_040206685.1 Ascaphus truei | reverse complement strand
TACAAGCAGAAAGTGGAGCGGTGCGACCTCAAGAACCGGCGTTCCATCTCGCTCCTGAATGTGGACTACAAGATCCTAGCGAAAGTACTGGCAAACAGACTAAAGAAGGCCAACCAACAGATCATCCACCCAGACCAGACGTACGGCATACCACGCCGCAGCATTGCAGACAGCCTTGCCCTAATCAGAGACTCAGTCCACTACATCAAAGATCGCCGAGTCCGAGCGGCCCTGGTCAGCTTGGACCAGGAGAAGGCCTTCGACCGTGTCTCCCATAATTTCATGGGCAGGGTGCTGCATGTTTATGGACTGGGGGAGATGTTTTGCTCTTATGTTAGCCTGATGTACCTTAATATTTGCAGTGTGGCGATCGTGAATGGATGGAAGACTAACCGCTTCCCTGTAATCTCAGGGGTTAGGCAAGGCTGCCCTCTTTCACCTCTCCTTTTGTCTGTTGTATAGAGCTCTTCACCCAGTGCATAAGAAGAGACATTGGGATTAGAGGGATCATCGCAACAGGACCCCAGAGACATGAAATAAAGTTCACGCTCTACATGGATGACGTCACCATCTTCTGCGCAGATAGCCGGTCGGTGAAGATGCTCGTCCAGACGTGTGAGGACTTCGGGAAAGCTTCAGGAGCAAAAGTCAACTGCAGGAAGTCAGAGACCAAGCTATTTGAGCAGTGGAACCTGACTTCTGACCCCTTTCCCTTCCCCATCAGAACAGGCCTAATCAAAATCCTGGGTGTCTGGTTTGGTGTGGATAGCGAAGGCGCAGCTCTGAAGAGCTGGAATGAAAGACTGAAAAAAGTGAAGCAGAAGTTTGGACTGTGGCGCCTCAGACCCCTCACCATAGAGGGAAAAAAACTGGTGCTGCAGACCGATTCTTCCTGTTCTGCAGTACATGACCTAGGCGTGTCCACCGTCAAGCAGAACCTGTCAGGCAATCTCCATGGCAGTGTTCCACTTCATCTGGGGAGCCAAGATGGAAAGAGGTAAGTGCGAATTGATGTACAAGGAGCCCTGCAAGGGGGCAAAAGAAATCCCTGACATCCCTAGTATACTGCGTGCTTTCTTTGTAAGCAACTGCGTGCAAATCACTCTGAGAGACTGCAACAAGGACTCTTCTGGCTACTCCATGTCCCGCTTCCTACTCCTTCCTCTCTGGAGAGCACTGGGGTGGGACAAGTGGGACAGCTCCCTTACAACTGACACATGCCCTGGTACTACAAGGACGTGAGGAAGTTTGTGAGGCAGAACAAACTGGAGGGAGTAAAACCAGATCTGTGGAAGCCCAAGGTCATTTATAAAATGATCAGGGCAAAGGACGTTATAGAGTCGGTCCCAGGACTCCACCCAACACTTTTGAAATGGTGTGGAGGAATGTGGCATCGAAAAGACTAACGAACAAGCATAAGGATATTGCATGGTGGGCCATACACGGGGGACTCCCCATGAGGGCCGACAAGTACAAAAGTAGACTAAGGCATCGGGCATGGTCAGCGCTTAGCCGCTGAGCTGCGCTCACGTTTGTCAGTGAGTCCCCGCAATAAGAGCGGCTTTAGAAGGGGCTCGCGCACACGCTTCCGCAGGCATGCGGAAGCGTGCTGACTTTCACCTGACAGTTGGATTTTAGTTTGAGCGCTGAGTCCGCTCACGTGACGCCAAAGCAGCCAATGAAGACGAGGTGAGTGGAGCAGGGGGAGAGATGTGAACGGGGGAGAGATTGCCTGCCAGTGGGCTGAATTGCTGCTCGGGGGGGGAGATGGGCCAAGGGGACAATATGGTGCTCGGAGGGGGGGGAAGTGGCCCAAGGGGACAATATGGTGCTCGGGGAGGGGAGGAAGTGGCCCAAGGTACTGCCTCCCACCCCACTTCCCGCCCACCTTGCAAGCGCGCTCACTGCCTCGCCGGCCAGGCCAGGCAAAAGCTTCTGCTGGCGAGGCACAGTGTGAGCACGACTCAGCACGCGAGTCTAGAGTATGGACACAGCCTCAGCCTCGTGAGGCACTGTCCCAGGTGCAGCTCAGTGGAGAAAACCTTTGTTCACCTCTTCTGGGTCTGCCCCTTTGCGCAGGCCTTGATGCGAGCTCTGGACGCTGAACTAAGGGGCTGTATACCGAGTAAGTACATTACGTACTATTACGTACTATTCGGTGTTCCATGGACTTTTTTCAGGAAAACACACAGAGGACACAATCGAAACCGGTCGGCGTCTAATGTGTCGTTTCAAAGACGTTTTGCTATTCGCCAGGGAACGTTTGACCAAGGGGAAGAAGAGGATGTTGGTACAGGACTGTCGCAGGCTGATTCACAACCTGCTTAAAAGACCCGACTCGCATTTCGTCCAATGAGGACATGTTCGGGGGTTTGGAACACACATTTTGAACCCACAATTTAAACTCCAACTTGATAGTAATCTCAGTGTTTCCGATTAGATTACATCAATTTAACACCTCTACGAGCTATGGACAAAAAAAAATAACATTTCTCGTTTAATGAACACGAACCTCCCGCAGCGTATCTGGCACTTGTTGACATCACTGAGTGACATCAATTTAGTTAACATCAGTTGATGGTCTACATTGTGCTTATATAGTGCTAATCTACACAACAGACTGACAACTGTGCACATTCTCATGGGGATTGAGCGAGAAATATATAAAATATGATGAAAAACTAAAGGGAGGTCCCTTTTTTGCGGTGTATATAGCATTACTCTCCCTCAGTATGAAAGTATTGGAGGGCGAGAAGGTGGGAACGTATACACTGGGAGAGGTTGCTGATTTAATAAATTCACTTTTGCACTATTTCTCTGCTTTGACCCTTAATGAAGTCCCAGATCTGTAATGTTGTACCTTCATTTGCAGTTACCTTGGCAACCATTTGTAATTAATGTTAAACACCATCTGTCCTGGAAAAGCATACAACTTGGGAACGCCTCTCCCAGGATTCCCCCATTCCCCCCCCCCCCCCCGTATTTCTCCATCTTTAACCTTTTTGGCAGTTTTCACGACGAAGCGAGACAATGAATAGTGAGACAGTCACATAGCCGCGCAGATCCTTAGCCCGCCAAACGGTTTAGACGCACGGTGCCTTCAACCAAGATTTCCCAGGATGTCACGCGTTGCTTATGAATGAAACATAATTTTGTTAGAAGTTGACTTCTGTTTATCACAATAAACCTTAGTTTTAGACATTCTTATTTCTTTTCTATCTTGTGATGTATAGATAGTTATGGAAGTTTCTCTTTTTGCCCAACTCCTCCTAGGTAGAGATGGACAATTTTTGGGGGGCGAATTTGGATCGGCCGTTTCCTTTGGTCCGCGGATTTCAGCGGCTCAATGTCAAAAATGGCGTTTCGCTTTTTGAGGATTTTTAATTAATATTACCGATACACTCCGCGGATTCTGTAAGAATCCGCCAACGGATTGCTGAATCCGCATATTGGATTGTACAAATCCGTCCATGGGTTGTATGCAATGGTGGGTGTTGATGAATCCACGCGGATTGAAATCCGTTTGCGGAATTTACACAGCGAAACGCATTGGGGGGGGGGCAACTTCAGTGAAAAATCCGGGAAATGGATTTGGATGGATTGGCTCATCTCTACTCCTAGGGTAAAGTTATATGGGATGGTTAAATACTGTATACTGAGCATGAAAGTGGCAGAGTCAAGCACACCCAAAATAAGGAAATTCAATAGACTCCAAAAAGATCAATTTAATGACTGAGATAAGGGGAGCAGACAGTGGGGGGAGCAGGTGGTGTAGGTTACCGTGGAGGGGGGTGGGATAATGACATAGGTAAGATGTGATAGGTAGAAGAACAAACGCCCTGTTGGAATGTGGCCTGGTTGATGGGACAGGCAGCAGGGTTGGTGTTGTCCGAGATGGTGTCTCGTCTTGTTTGGGGATATTGATCTTTATCGGGGAGGGAGTTCACCGGTTCAGAATAGTTGGGGTTCTTTTATATAGGTTTGTAGGATGTTTTGTAAGGGGTCATGTAGCAGCGGTGAGCAGGGTCAGGTCACTGGGACATGTAGCGGAGGTGAGCAGGGTCACTGGGACATGTAGCGGAGGTGAGCAGGGTCAGGTCACTGGGACATGTAGCGGAGGTGAGCAGGGTCACTGGGACATGTAGCGGAGGTGAGCAGGGTCAGGTCACTGGGACATGTAGCGGAGGTGAGCAGGGTCAGGTCACTGGGACATGTAGCGGAGGTGAGCAGGGTCAGGTCACTGGGACATGTAGCGGGGGTGAGCAGGGTCAGGTCACTGGGACATGTAGCGGGGGTGAGCAGGGTCAGGTCACTGGGTCATGTAGCGGGGTGAGCAGGGTCACTGGGACATGTAGCGGGGGTGAGCAGGGTCAGGTCACTGGGTCATGTAGCGGGGGTGAGCAGGGTCAGGTCACTGGGACATGTAGCGGGGTGAGCAGGGTCACTGGGACATGTAGCGGGGGTGAGCAGGGTCAGGTCACTGGGACATGTAGCGGGGTGAGCAGGGTCAGGTCACTGAGACATGTAGCGGGGTGAGCAGGGTCAGGTCACTGGGACATGTAGCGGGGGTGAGCAGGGTCGGGTCACTGGGACATGTAGCGGGGTGAGCAGGGTCACTGGGACATGTAGCGGGGGTGAGCAGGGTCAGGTCACTGGGACATGTAACGGGGTGAGCAGGGTCACTGGGACATGTAGCGGGGTGAGCAGGGTCACTGGGACATGTAGCGGGGTGAGCAGGGTCACTGGGACATGTAGCGGGGTGAGCAGGGTCACTGGGACATGTAGCGGAGGTGAGCAGGGTCAGGTCACTGGGACATGTAGCGGGGGTGAGCAGGGTCAGGTCACTGGGTCATGTAGCGGGGGTGAGCAGGGTCAGGTCACTGGGACATGTAGCGGAGGTGAGCAGGGTCAGGTCACTGGGTCATGTAGTGGGGTGAGCAGGGTCACTGGGACATGTATCGGGGGTGAGCAGGGTCACTGGGACATGTAGCGGGGTGAGCAGGGTCAGGTCACTGGGTCATGTAGTGGGGTGAGCAGGGTCAGGTCACTGGGTCATGTAGTGGGGTGAGCAGGGTCACTGGGACATGTATCGGGGGTGAGCAGGGTCAGGTCACTGGGACATGTAGCGGGGTGAGCAGGGTCAGGTCACTGGGTCATGTAGCGGGGGTGAGCAGGGTCGGGTCACTGGGACATGTAGCGGGGGTGAGCAGGGTCACTAGGACATGTAGCGGGGTGAGCAGGGTCATTGGGACATGTAGCGGGGTGAGCAGGGTCAGGTCACTGGGACATGTAGCGGAGGTGAGCAGAGTTAGGTCATTGGGCGAGCAGAATCAGGGTCACTGGGTGAGCAGGGTCATGTCATTGGGTCATGTAGTGGCATTGAGCAGGGTCACTGGGTGAGCAGGGTCATGTCATTGGGTCATGTTGTGGTATTGAGCAGGGTCAAGGTCACTGGGTCGGAATGGGACATTTAGTCACTCCCAGTCTAATGCCACCAAATAACCGACGGCGTTTGGCTGCAGACAGACCTTCTGCCTGGGGGTTTTAGAGTAAGGGCCTTGGGTACGGGGCTTTATGTAAGGGCTTAGGATAAGTGGTTTTAGGCTAAGGGCTTAGGATAAGTGGTTTTAGGCTAAGGGCATAGGGCAAGGGCTCCCCCCCCCCCCCCCGTGCCCGTGGCACCTGCTGGCTGTGGATGGTTTCAGGCACAGGATGAGTTGATGTAGCTGCATACAGTGGCTGTTGGTAAGATGAATATGATACAGCTGTTCAGTACTTTACACGCTGCGTTCCTCCTCAGAGACAGTTTTCATCTCTGGGTGAGTTCCATTGCTTTAATTGTGAGCGGAAAAGCCCCCTGCTGCTGGGTGTTTGTGCCAGGGCTGCGGGTAGGCTGGTAGTAGAGGATTGTATGGGCACAGATCAGTGCCACGCATGGAAAGATTCTTCAACACTTTACACAGGGCAGGACCTCCCCTGGGTACCGAGAAAATCAGCTTGTTTACCACAGTCTGTGCGAAAATAAATATGTGTAACATGCAGAGCAGTATGTGTGTGTGTGTAACACGCAGAGCAGTGTGTGTGTGTAACACGCAGAGCAGTGTGTGTAACATGCAGAGCAGTGTGTGTGTAACACGCAGAGCAGTGTGTGTAACATGCAGAGCAGTGTGTATGTGTAACACACAGAGCAGTGTGTGTAACATGCAGAGCAGTGTGTATGTGCAACATGCAGAGCAATGTGTATCTGTAACATGTAAAGCAGTGTGTATGTGTAACACGCAGAGCAGTGTGTGTGTAACATGCAGAGCAGTGTGTATGTGTAACACACAGAGCAGTGTGTGTAACATGCAGAGCAGTGTGTATGTGTAACATGCAGAGCAATGTGTATCTGTAACATGTAAAGCAGTGTGTATGTGTAACACACAGAGCAGTGTGTATCTGTAACACGCAGAGCATTGTGTATGTGTAACACGCAGAGCAGTGTGTATCTGTAACATGTAAAGCAGTGTGGTGTGTAACACGCAGAGCAGTGTGTATCTGTAACACGCAGAGCAGTGTGTATCTGTAACACGCAGAGCATTGTGTATGTGTAACACGCAGAGCAGTGTGTATCTGTAGCATGCAGAGCAGTGTGTATGCGTAACACGCAGAGCGGTGTGTATGTGTAACACGCAGAGCGTTGTGTATTTGCAGCACGCAGAGCAATTGATTAAACGCCTCTCCACCTGCAAAATAATTAAGAAGTAGTTCTTCCAAAGAATGCCAGGGGAGGTTTTTTTCTTGCATTTCTGAAGGACTTTGTTTGAGGAGTAAGATCTTCCCCGCCTCAGGCAACGGCAGAGAAAAGACTCAACCGCTAAACAGTCTAACAACAGCCCCGGCTCCAGGACGCAGCTCAGGAGCACCGCGCTTTTATTTTAGGGTCATATCCGTTCCCAATCCTGAATCTATGGAGAAAAGATGATTAGTATTAAAATAGTGTGTTAGCAATTCTACCCCATGATTTTGTTTTTGTTTTGGGGCGAGACAAAGATAAATTGATTGTTAAAAAGTGAAATCAGCGGAATCACTGGTTTTTCGCATGTACCAGTATTTACGGGTATAAGGCCATGTCTGTTAAGTGGTGTTCAATTAGCACCCCATAGCAAGTAAGCTCCACAGTTCTACTCCACGTCAAGGAGATGTCACATCCACGGACCAAAATCGGGGGACATTTTAGGATAAATAAAAAAAGGAAGGATGTGTTCATTAACATTTAAGGTGCTAGTAGCTTTACTGGTCCTAGAAACAGATATATGGATATATATATAAAACACAAAAGTATACTAAGCGTTAGACTATTTTAACTCCCATTCATTTGAGCACTGTTTAGTGAATATCGGCGTTTGGCGGACATGATATATATATTTTTTATAACTTTGATTTTATTGGGTGAAATAAAACATACATGGTAACACCATCCATTGGCTTCAATGACCTCACCTCATTTTGTGTTTTTATACAATCAACCAAAAACTTGACATACTAGACTCACGAGATGAACAGGGGAACATGACACACGGGCGAGCTAGAAGGGAGGGAAGGGAGGGAAGAGGGAGGGGGTGGCGGGGGGGCGCGAGGAGGGCTCCGAATTTGCGACAGGGGGGGGTGTGCCGGTTTTCTGGTTTCTTGCCACCCAAGCGGCTGTGATCTTCCACTAGGGCGCTGTGCGCTTACATAAGTATAGACCTCATTCTCAGAGAGCAAGGGCCACTTCCTTCCTGCCACTCAGACTCTGACTACCTCTTTCTTGGGGGCCCTATTGTAGCAGGGATCCCGCTCACTCTCCAGGCTCCCTGTTCCTATACTGTCATGGATCCGTTTCATTACCGGAGAACGCATTTACTGCTTATCATTGCAGGATTGTGGTAATATCTATTCCCGGGATGTCTGTCTGTGCCAGCCAGGGCTCCCAGACTTTTAGAAAATTTGAACCAGTGTCGTTAACCAGACTCGTCAACTGTTCCATCCGGCAAACAAACCAAATCCTGTTTCTGATCTTGGGAATAATTGGAATATCCGGTTGTTTCCATAATGCTGCGATCTCGCATCTGGTGGCGGTTGCCAGATGTGTAATCAATTTATGTGTGGCGTTTGATAGCCCCTCGACTCGTCTGCCTAACAAAAACAGCCATGGGTCCAGGGGGATCTCCACTTCTAACAGTCGTTGCAGCCAATCTTTAATTTCCACCCAAATCGGGGTCACCTTCGTACAAGACCACAGCATATGGAATAAGTCCGCTCTGTCTCCGCACTGTTTGGGGCAGAGCGGAGAGTAGCCTTTGACAAATTTAGATAATTTAGTGGGCGTATAATACCACCTCATCAGGACTTTATATCCGTTCTCCTTTAAAGTGGTACAGATAGAGCTTTTAGCGGCCACCTGCAGGATCCTATCCCAGTCCTCGTCTTCTAACGTCTCTCCCAGGTCTGCTTCCCACTGTCTCATGTAATTAAGTTTGGGTTGGTCGTACGTCCCTGGGCAGACTACTTCCCTGTACATTCTAGAGGTTAGTCCCCTTGTGTCCGTATCTCTTGAACAGAGCTGCTCAAAATTTGTTCTCCGGGGCCGAATTGGGGCTTCGTTGTAGAAGGCCCTGATCTGGAGGTATCTAAAGAATTCGGTGTTCGGTATATTTTTCTCTTCTTTAATATGATCAAATGTTTTTATATATTGCCTGCCCTCCAGATCGTTTAGGCGGAGATACCCTGCTTGAATCCACTTTGAGAAAATAGAGCTATCCATACCGGGAGCAAAGTTTGGATTCCCCCATATGGGAGTCATCAGAGAATTCGGGGATGTGAGATGACACTTAAACTTAACAGCGTCCCAAGTCTTCAAGGAGCTGACCATGGTCTGCAGCGCAGTCCGCACAGCGGCTCGACTTTTTTTGGGCAGCCAGATTAGATTCTGAATATCTACCGGTGCGCAGCATTCTTTTTCTAATGCTACCCACCTCCGAAGATTCGGCTCAGCTGGGCTGCCTCGTAGTAGGCGAACAAGCATGGCACCCCCAACCCTCCTCTCGAGGTCGGCCTCCTCAAGATTGCTTTACTGATTCGTGGGCCTTTTTTATTCCAGATAAACTTTATTATTAAGGACTGAAGCGAGAGGATATCGTCTTTTATCAGGGGGATCGGGAGAGCCTGGAAAAGGTACAGCACCCGTGGCAGGAGATTCATTTTCACACTATGAATACGGCCTATCCACGAGATGCTACACTCCGCCCATCTCCGGAGATCCTCTCGAAGAGTCCGAAACAACCTGGGATAATTTGCTTTTTATATAGCCTTATACTCCTTTGTGATATATACCCCTAAGTATTTGATCATAGAGGGTTGCCATTTAAAATTAAAATTGAGTCCGATTAGTTTTTCTACTGGTTTAGGTAAATTTATATTGAGGGCTTCAGATTTGGCCTGATTAATGTTGAACCCTGAAATTTGTTTAAAGGTCCCCAAAATTGAGAAGACATTGGGCAGGGAGGTAAGGGGACTTGATAATGTCAGGATCACATCATCCGCGTAGAGCGCCACTTTGTGTGACTGCCCCGTTACAGCTATTCCCGTAATATCCAGGTTGTTTCTTATATGTGCCGCCAAGGGTTCTACGCACAGGGCGAACAGCAAGGGGGACAGCGGGCATCCCTGACGTGTGCCACTCCGAATTTGTGTCTGAGGGGAAAAGTGCAGCCAGAACTGCAGGAGAAGGCCCCTCAAGGTGGATAAGAAGGGCTGCAGTCTGGACCTTTCTCTGAGCGTATCTCCCTAATCCTATGTCCTCTCTTTTAATATATCTTCTACTGCCTTCTCTCACTTCCCCTTACCATCAATAACTTCCTCTTGCCTTCCTCCTCCTACACCTTACCCTTTCGCCCCCTCCATCTACTCCGCTCTGCTCCTCTACTTCCCATCTATCTCTGGCTTCCTTCCATCAGAATCTCCTACCATCCAATAACTTACTTTCCCCTTCTGTGTAACTTCCTCTCTCTCTTACCTTTCCTATCTCTGGCTCCTTCCTCTTTTCTGCCTCCGCTCACTATTCGTTCCGTCCGCTCTCCTCCCCTGCGTCTACTTCCCCCTAATTTTCCGTCTCCACCTCCCGCCTTCACCTACACCTCCTATCTTTCTATCTCAGCATTCTATCCTGCTACTGTTCCTGTTTTCGTCAACCCTTTTTTTTTTGCTCCCTTCCCCTTCACCCTTTTGTCCATCTGTCTCCCTCCCCGCTCTTTCCCTTCTTCTTTCTGTCCACTTGCGGCTATTGGAACATGGCGGTTTCCCAATATATGCGCAAATGTTTTGCAGAATTCCTCTTGGACCCCCTGACGAAGCACGCTCTTGCGAAACGCGCTGAGGTCACGTGAGGCTGTCAAAGCGCGCACTCCAATTGGCTGGTTTGACAGACCCTGGAAGTGTGGCCGAGCGTACCATTGGCTATCCTCTTTGGTACACACTCCCCCCCCTCCCCCCTTTTGTGGTTTTGTTATTTTATCGTTATTTCATTGTTATTTACCTTTTATTTATTTTTTTGTGATTTACTATTTGTTTGGTTCTGTACATGTATATTGTTCAAATAGTTGTTTATATATATATTTTTAGTTGTTGTATTTTCTACATACAAGCATTTAGCGTTTTGCTATTGCTTTTTAGCATTAGTGTGCGTTTTTAGCACCACTGGGTTTTATACCTGTGGATCCTTGGTCTCTGAGGACACAGTGATACTATTTTTTAAAATAAATAAATATATATATACATTTTTCCCTCACTGGTCCCGGTGCGCTGTTTACATCTTCTTGTCTTTAAGAATTCCTCTTCTCCGCTGCTTTCTTGGCGTGCTACATGCGTACAAGGTGAAGGTTACAGATTATACGGCTGCACGCATGCATTTTCTGCAGTTTGAGTGCAGCCCCTGCGGCGGCCACGGATTATTACCTCTTAATACCCTGACACAGGACTTGTTTGCCGATGACAGTTAAAACGAGCTGGAGCGCGCATGCTCGCCCCAGTAGATTAAATGAGGAAGTCAGCATTTTGCGGGAAACGTTTGGCTTCCTGAGAGCAGCGGAAACCTGGATCATGTGAGGTTTATATACATCGGCAGCTGTGTACATGATGAGCTCATGATAAGCTCATAGTTAAAACTCACTTTATAACTTACAGTTAGTGTCATGGAACAGGAATACCCCTGTCTGCACTTCTGTTTCACCCCCCCCCCCCTTTCCTCGCAGCCCTGCTTGCCATCTTATTAGTGCCAGCTGTATGTGTTTGGTTCTGCACACAAACACAGTGCTTGTGTGATAAATACAGTGCCATTTCCCCTCTCCCAGCAGCCTGCTGTATTAAAGATGCAACATTATTGCTACATGTTGAAGCTCCCCCAGACACTCCTTGGAGTTGCCATGGCAGTCCCAGCCTTTCTCTCTAATGGGCTAGTCTGCTTTCTCCCCCTCTGCTCTGCCCACAGATGGTCTGTCCCCAGACTATCTTACTACCCAGCATACATTGCCATTTCCTTTCCACCACACCACTGGACGAGTGAGTACCTTGCTGTAACCCCTGTAATGGTGCTGCAGGATTATCTTTTCACCTCCCTTTACTACTAAGCACACACAGAGATATTTAGACCTACACCTCTACACAAGATACTGTTTTTCCCTGCTTTCTCCAAATAAAGTAAGAAAAGAAACAGACTTTGTTGTGCTTGGAAAAGAGGGCCGAGTTGACACTATCTGAGCTAAGTCATCACCACGTAACCCTTGGTTCCAGAATAGTGAAAAGATATCGCCCAAACGGACAGTCACACTGACACAAAAGGCCCGCGAAAAATATGAGACTGACATTGAAGAACACCGCGAAAATTTAGAGAAGGCCTGGGAGGACACTGGTCGTGAAATATGTAACGTTGCGAGTACTAGCGATCAGGAGAAACAAATTAGGCAAGCTATAGCCCAATTGAGGTCAAGTCACAAACGTTACCAAATGCTGTCACAAACATATCTCGCCTACCTAAAAAGAATTAACACGGAGGAAAGCCTCAGCGAACGTGACCAGCAGGAGGCAACTGACCTGGAGCGTGACGGCTTCGTGCAGACCACTATCACTGAGGCCGAAGACCAGAGAAAGGACCTTTTACTGGAAACTGCATCACAGCGCTCCAGCACATCCAGACACTCATCAAGGTCAGCAAGATCAGCACAATCTCACGTGTCTAGCGCCAGCGCAAACGCTACCAAGGCGCGAGCCACCGCAGAGGCCGCACGTGCCAGGGCCGCATACGCTCAGAAAGAGGCAACCATGAAACTAGAAAGGGCCCGCTTTGAAGAGGAGGAGCAGACAACCACTGCCACCGCCGCTGCCACCGCCGCTGCAGCCGCTGCCACCGCCACTGCCACCGCCGCCGCAGCCGCTGCCACCGCTGCACAGAAAAAGGCAGAGGTGGACGTCAACCTAGAGGCCCTAAATCAAGAGAAGGAAGCCGCCGCCGCCATAGCCCAAGCCGAAGTCTTAGAAGCAGCTGCGAGACAGGACGGCGGGGAGCTACCATACAGACGGATAGCCTCAGAGGATCCAATCCAATGCACTGAAGATTACGTAAGGAGCCTCTTCAGTGTAAACACCAGCGCACCGTCTCAACACGGATGGAGTGACTCCACAGACACCGAAGACTTGCTAGGCCCACGAGGAGAAGATGCTGTTCCTGCAATGGTACATGCTGCCTGGGATAGCCACAGCCACAATAGTGATCCACATGCCAGCGCGCACACGGATGCACCACAACAGGCTCGCAATCCAGGTACACCCACGCGGGAGAAAACAGCCCCTCACACTGGCCAGCAGCTATCACGCGTCCATGCCAAGGAAGAGGCGACCGCACAGACCGTCCCAGCAACTACCTCAGAACGGGACAAACACGCCGATGCCTCAGGTCTGACAGACATAGCCAAGTACATGATCCGGTGTGACTTGGTGCACGCAGGACTCATCAGCTTCGACGACCGCCCTGAGAACTACCGGACGTGGAAGTTCACGTTCAAAGACGCAATCAACAGCTTGGAGTTCTCAGCAAGGGAAGAGCTCAACCTGCTATTCAAGTTCCTGGGGAACGAAACCAGAGAGTACGCGAATAGACTGCGGGCGGCAAATGCGCACCAACCGCAAGTAGGTCTTGACCTAGTGTGGGAAAGGCTAGAAGAGTCCTACGGCAGCCCCGAAGCAGTCGAGGATTCGCTCTTCAAAAGAGTCGACAGCTTCCCCAAGATCACAACTAAAGACTACTCGAAGTTACGAGAGCTTGAGGACCTGCTACAAGAACTGGAGTTCGCAAGGAAAGACCATTCCTTAATAGGTCTCAACGTCCTAGACTCAGCTCATGGAGTGAGACCCATCCTGGAGAAGCTACCCTTCAACCTCCAAGAAAAATGGATCTCACAAGGCTCCAAATACAAAAGGGAGAAGCAAGTCGTCTACCCCCCATTCTCAGTTTTCTTGAGCTTCATTCGCGAAGCAGCAAGGACGAGGAACGACCCCAGCTTCTTCTTAGGTGCGCAAACCACATACAGTGCAAGCAGCCTGAGGAACAAGAGACCAGCGACGAGATATGGTAACCCCCAAACACCCATCTCGACCCGCAGGACGGACGTGCCTCCCACGACCCAAACTACTCCCAATCAGTCGGTCGCCGGAGACAAGGAACCAAGGGACCCAAACAGGGAATGTCCCATACACACGAAGCCACACCCACTCAACAAGTGCTTTGGGTTCAGGATGAAGTCCCTAGAGGAGCGCAAGAGGTTATTGGAGAATTCGGAGTTTGCTTCAAGTGCTGCGGTTCCAGGACTCACCTAGCCAGGGACTGTAAAGAAGAGATCAAATGCACAGTGTGCGAATGTGACAAGCACGTGACAGCGTTACACCCAGAGGCGCTGACACTCCACCAACTCAAGAACCCATCCTCCGTAGCGGAGCATGGCGGGGAGAAAGAAGAAGGAGAGTCAACATCCGTCACATCTCAGCGCACTGAGGTTTGCGGAAAGGAAGGTGACAAAATGTCCTGCTCCAAAATATGCCTCGTCGCAGTGCACCCCCAGGGACAACCTGAGAAGGCTATTCGGATGTACGCAATCCTCGACGACCAGAGCAACCGATCGCTGGTCAGGTCAGAGTTCTTCGACATGTTTAACATACAAGACGGTGCTTCTCCTTACACTCTCAGAACGTGCGCAGGGCGAATGGATACCACAGGGAGAAGAGTAAATGGCTACACCATATGCTCAATAGACGGCAAAGTGAACATGCCCCTTCCCACACTCATCGAGTGCAACCACATGGCCACAAACAGGGACGAGATTCCCACACCAGACGTGGCACTCCATTACCCCCACCTCAAAGGAATAGCCAACCACATCCGGCCGGTAGAACAAGGCGCCAAGATCCTGCTGCTGCTCGGTAGGGACATCATGAGGGTACATAAAGTCCGTAAACAGCATAACGGACCCCACAACGCGCCATACGCCCAAAGACTTGACCTAGGATGGGTGATAGTGGGCAACTCGTGCACCAACAAAGAGCACGGGCAAGACTACGTTGATGCCCGCAGAACGGTGGTGACAGAATGTGGAAACACATCTCTCTCTGAACCATGTCTTGGTCATCTCCAAGTGACCGAAGGGCCAAGTGAAGAGAAGAGACAAGGTCATACCCCTGAGACCAACAAAAATATCCTCACATCAGGGGGATGTGACAATGGCCTGGGATGCTCAGCAGTCCAAACAGCTAAGGATGATGAGTCGATTCCACCGAAGGAAGAAAGTAACCTCCCAAAGGTGACCGACAAAGGGATCGTCCAAAAGGCAATGAACGATCAAACAGTCCTCTCGCGAGCAGTGGCACGACTAAAGTGTACAGTTGTTCCTCTCCATAGAGTATCAAGCGACAAAGCAACCAGCTGCCACGGCTGGCATAGCCGTAAAAGATTGCGCCCCACAGGTGAAGCCACAGTGTCAAAAAGACTGTCCTCTCCTACGTCTAAAAAGAGACGGCGACAGAGACATTTCACAAAGGGATTTACTAGGACAAAAGAGACTGTTCTTGTTACGTCCAGGGAGACAATAACCTCCCGATGGCAGTAAACAGAGAGACACAGAAGTGTTTCCCCAAACGACGTGGAGATGTTCCCGTGCAAGAAAAATGCACCGATGACCTACGGTGCACAGCGTTCCAAACAACAAGGGATGGCAAACGAACACCATCAAGGGAAGATAGAGGATTCCCGAGGTTAACTGTCGAGGAGCTCTCTAAAGACGGACTAGGCAGTTGGGTGACTCCGCTACCATCCCATTCACCAAAAGGACGCTTCCCAAACAATGGAGAACATGCCATCTCTAAGTTCACTTCGCACCTCCGCGACCTAAAAAGGGAACCAGAGACCAAAAACAACTTTGGGGCCTTCATCCAGAAGATATTCTTTACCGGCCACGCAAAGCCAGCACCTCTAATGGAGGAAGGTGAAGAATGTCGGTACCTACAATCACCTGGGGCATACCACCCTCAGGAACCCGATCAAATCCGGGTAATGTTCAACCCCAGCACTCAGCTTAAGGGAGTCTCTCTGAGATACGCCCTCTTTACTGGACTAGATTCGACAACCAGTCTTCTAGAAGTGTTGTTCCGCTTGCGCAAGGAACCAAAAGCCATCTCCTTCTGCCGAACGCCAGGTGATAGGGCGACAAGCTACCACGACTGGCACACTTACAAGGGGATGTACTCTGTGGATAAAACTACAGAGACAAAAGGACTGTTTTCTCACAAGGCTAAAAGGAAACAGTGCCAGAGACTCTTACAAAAGACATTGTGGTGCATCAAGCTAACCAAGAGCTGTGCATCCACCTGGCTTCCCTTACTGGAAGGTTGGCCAAAGGGCTTTGACGCCAGTGGTACCGGCTGGTATCACCTTGCTATGGGAATATGGACCTTTGCATTGTTATGTTATGTTTGCATTGCACATATGTTCCACATAGCCTGTTATATAGTGGTATCTACAGATACCAGACGGGGAGTGTCATGGAACAGGAATACTACTGTCTGCACTTCTGTTTCACCCCCCCCCCTTTCTTCACAGCCCTGCTTGCCAGCTTATTAGTGCCAGCTGTATGTGTTTGGTTCTGCACACAAACACAGTGCTTGTGTGATAAATACAGTGCCATTTCCCCTCTCCCAGCAGCTTGCTGTATTAGAGATGCAACATTATTGCTACATGTTGAAGCTCCCCCAGACACTCCTGTGAGTTGCCATAGCAGCCCCAGCCTTTCTCTCAAATGGGCTAGTCTGCTTTCTCCCCCTCTGCTCTGCCCACAGATGGTCTGTCCCCAGACTATCTTACTACCCAGCATACATTGCCATTTCCTTTCCACCACACCACTGGACGAGTGAGTACCTTGCTGTAACCCCTGTAATGGTGCTGCAGGATTATCTTTTCACCTCCCTTTACTACTAAGCACACACAGAGATATTTAGACCTACACCTCTACACAAGAGACTGTTTTTCCCTGCTTTCTCCAAATAAAGTAAGAAAAGAAACAGACTTTGTTGTGCTTGGAAAAGAGGGCCGAGTTGACACTATCTGAGCTAAGTCATCCTACATGTGACCCTCTGGCTTCCAGAATAGTTAGTTTGTGTGTTTGTGAATGTGTGTGTATACATATGTGTGTGTGTGTATGTGTATATGTATATATATTATATATGTGTGTGTGTGTGTGTGTGTGTGTGTGTGTGTGTGTATATATATATGTGTGTGTGTGTGTGTGTGTATATATGTGTGTGTGTGTGTGTATATACATATATGTGTGTGTGTGTGGGGGGGGGGGTGTATATATACATACATATATATTAAAGATACTTCATCCAAATCAAACGACCAGGGAAGGAGATGCAGAACTACAGGTAGATGAAAAAAAGCGTATTTAATCCATATCCAAATGCACCCCTGATGAAGGGCCCTGGGATGGCTCAGACGAAACGATGGATACCTGAGGACATGGATTAAATCCCTTTATTCATCTTCCTGCAGTGCTGCGTCTCCGTCCCTGGGCATTTGATTTTGGTGATGTATCTTTTTTATACTATTTATTATGCGTTACTTGCCATTTGTGAGCTCATTGTTTTGTATATACTGTGTGATGGGCTTTCTCTCCCTCTTTTGAATACATAAATACATATATATATGTGTTGTATCATTTGCACATTGTTTTTAACTACATATTTTTTCCTATTTTGATATATTATTCATTATATTGTATTATTTCACACAATGTTTTTGTATTTTTCTTGTTTTTAAATTGTTTTTGTTTTCATTATGGGTTAAATGTTTTTTGCAGACACGTCTCTTTTTTTGTTATATTGTGCTTTGTTTTTTCTTTGATAACACCTATTCCTTTGTGGGACAGTTATTTACCATTATTGCATAGATCGCAGGTTGGTTTTTCACTCCCTTTATGTATTATCATGATAGAGTGTGTGTATATTGCTTGTAATAGCTAAACCTGTATTCGTTTTGAGTTTTTAACTTTTGCGTTACCCATAACAATCCGTAGCTGTTTGGCAGGGCACTTTTATAAACTCACGTTATACCTCCCTATGATGCGCATGCGTGGGGAGGTTACGTGATGACGTCATGACGCGATTTGGCGCGAAACGGAGACAGATCAGCTTGGGTATTTAAAGATGTGTGCCTGCAGTAGTTTTTTACTCCTTGATAAAGAACCTTTGTTCGAAACGCGTAGGAGGTGTTTCCTGTGCTTTTACTCCAATAAAGAATTTGTTATTTGGAGCCCTCCTTACTCCAGTCATCGATGGTGCTCTCTTCTTTCGTTTTTCCCTGGATCTATCAGCATCACATCATCCATCACAAGAGGTGTCCGTGAGTACTGGGCTATTAGCCCTATTAGCCCCCAATGAAATTGTTCGTGGTGAGTCTCTCATTCACTTTCAATTTTTAGGGATAAGGCTTTATACCTTTTATAAGGTTTTACTCACTTTATGGCATACACCTCTCCATGTTTTGGGACATAATGATGTTATTTGAGCAGGGTATTTGAGCATTCTTACAAACTTTCTTGCTACCCTGATGAAGGGGCCTGGGATGGCTCAGACGAAACGATGGATACCTGAGGACATGGATTAAATCCCCTTTTTCATCTTCCTGCAGCGCTGCGACTCCGTCCCTGGGCATTTGATTTTGGTGATGTATCTTTTTTATACTATTTATGATGCGTGCACTTGCCATTTGTGAGCTCATTGTTTTGTATATACTGTGTGATGGGCTTTCTCTCCCTCTTTTGTATACATAAATACATATATATATATATATATATATATATATATATATATATATATATATATATATATATATATGTGTATATATATATATATATATATATATATATATATATATATATATATATATACAGTATATGTGTGTGTGTGTATTTGTTATATAGCGCCCACAATGTACTCTGCGCTTTACAAAACAGACATTACAACGCAGGGATTTACAATACAATAACTGCATCGAATATACAAGCTCAAGATCGGAAATAGGATTCTTGCCTACAGACTTTACAATCTGCTAAGTGGGATGTTGTGAGACTTATAGACAGTAAGGGAAGGACTAAGTGTAGTAGATGGCAGTGCCTGGTCTTGATGGTGGGTAAATGCAGTGGATGGAAGTGCCTGGCCTTGATGGTGGGTCAATGCAGTGGATTGCAGTGCCTGGCCTTAATATTGGGTAAGTGCAGTGAATGGAAGTGCCTGGCCTTGTTGGTGGGTAAGTGCAGTGGATTGCAGTGCCTGGCCTTAATAGTGGGTAAGTGCCTCCCTGCGTGTGGGGAGCAGCGCTCATGCGTGCTGGGTAAGAAAAAGGCTTCATTGCGAAGGTGAGTCTGGGGGTTTGAAGGTGGGGAGAGACGGAGCCTGGTATATACAGTAAGTACAGTGTGTGAGATGGAGAGGGGTGGAAATGAGCATTACGGGCCGATTACTCTGCATCCTTTCCCATTTCAACCTCTCAGATAACCGGTTTTACAGAATAAAGAAAAGATTTGTCGCCGGACACCCAGTCCTCGGTTCATCTCTTTGGTTCCCGGACAGGAACTTCTGGTGCATGATAATATGCTCCTGAAATCGACAGACCTGATAAGTTCTAACAGCAAAAGTGTTAATATGCAGATAAGATAGACGCTGATAGAGATATTGATCCGTGTTAGCTCGCTCATCCATCACTGCCACATGGTACCAGGGGAGTCGGGAATACAAATGATACCATTCAGCCTTCTGCTACTTTCCATTATAACCCGTACTGAGGTGTTTCTGGTTTTGGGAGCTTACATGTTTTTATTTATTTATAAAAATGTTTAACCAGGAAGTAATACATTGAGAGTTACCTCTCGTTTCCAAGTATGTCCTGGGCACAGAGTTATGAAAATACATGGTTACATTACATGTCACCCAATAGGGACATTCAACGCACATTTTGCACCCTCCAACAATGAGATTGCTACAACATACATTATTTCAGAGTATGACCCAATATATCTCCACGGCCCATTTGGAAAATGTGTTTATCCAAGTTACTTTAGGGCAAGTATATTCCAGTTTGTTATTATATAGTGCTAATAGTGTATGCAGCACTGCATGTAGAATATTGCAGCACTGCATGTAGAATATTGCAGCACTGCATGTAGAATATTGCAGCACTGCATGTAGAATATTGCAGCACTGCATGTAGAATATTGCAGCACTGCATGTGGAATATTGCAGCACTGCATGTGGAATATTGCAGCACTGCATGTAAAATATTGCAGCACTGCATGTAGAATATTGCAGCACTGCATGTAGAATATTGCAGCACTGCATGTGGAATATTGCAGCACTGCATGTGGAATATTGCAGCACTGCATGTAGAATATTGCAGCCATAGCTGTACAACAATGTGGAACTTATAATGTGCACCATGTAACTCCCCCCAACTCCTCTTACTGACTCTCCCAAGCTGCAAGCTGGGGCAGAGACGCAGAATGTGATACATCTCATTATAATCTGTGCCCCATGTAACTCCCCCCAACTCCTCCTACTGACTCTCCCCAAGGTGCAAGCTGGGGCAGAGACGCAGAATGTGATACATCTCATTATAATCTGTGCAACATGTAACTCCCCAACTCCTCTTACTGACTCTCCCCAAGGTGCAAGCTGGGGCAGAGACGCAGAATGTGATACATCTCATTATAATCTGTGCACCATGTAACTCCCCCCAACTCCTCCTACTGGCTCTCCCCAAGGTGCAAACTGGTGCAGAGAAGCAGAATGTGATACATCTCATTATAATCTGTGCCCATGTAACTCTCCCCAACTCCTCCTACTGACTCTCCCCAAGGTGCAAGCTGGGGCAGAGACGCAGAATGTGATACATCTCATTATAATCTGTGCACCATGTAACTCCCCCAACTCCTCCTACTGGCTCTCCCCAAGGTGCAAGATGGGGCAGAGACGCAGAATGTGATACATCTCATTATAATCTGTGCACCATGTAACTCCTCCCCGACTCCTCCTACTGACTCTCCCCAAGGTTCAAGCTGGGGCAGAGACGCAGAATGTGATACATCTCATTATAATCTGTGCACCATGTAACTCCTCCCCAACTCCTCCTACTGACTCTCCCCAAGGTTCAAGCTGGGGCAGACGCAGAATGTGATACATCTCATTATAATCTGTGTGCCATGTAACTCCTCCCCAACTCCTCCTACTGACTCTCCCCAAGGTGCAAGCTGGGATAGAGACGCAGAATGTGATACATCTCATTATAATCTGTGCGCCATGTAACTCCCCCCCAACTCCTCCTACTGACTCTCCCCAAGGTACAAGCTGGGACAGAGACGCAGAATGTGATACAACTCATTATAATCTGTGCACCATGTAACTCTAACCCAACTCCTCCTACTGACTCTCCCCAAGGTGCAAGCTGGGGCAGAGATGCAGAATGTGATACATCTCATTATAATCTGTGACCCATGTAACTCCTCCCAACTCCTCCTACTGACTCCCTCCAAGGTGCGAGCTGGGGCAGAGACGCAGCATGTGATACATCTCATTATAATCTGTGACCCATGTAACTCCCCCAACTCCTCCTACTGACTCTCCCCAGGGTGCAAGCCGGGGCAGAGACGCAGAATGTGTACATCTCATTATAATCTGTGCAGATGGGGCAAAATAGGAGCAACATGTTTTGAAATTTAGGGGCAGGGTGAAAATGTTTTGCTCCAAAATTGCCTCGATACATAGGGGGTCTCCCGGCTGTTAAAATTAGGGAAAGTCTGTTGAAAATAATTTTTGTGAAAGGGAAAACTCCTTTCAATGAGATTCCTTTTATTTGATGAATATGGCTCTTTATTTTTTGCACTGGCTTTTGCCCTATTTTGCAGCCGGGAGACTGCAGCACATAAATCCCCAAACTGTTTATTTCCACTGATTATTCAATTTGTCCTGAAGCAGAAAACTCCCATTAGCGTATGGGGCTGATGTGTGAAAGTCTCCCGGCTGCAAAACGGAGCAAAAACTCCAACATGTATCAAAGAAAACAAAAAAACATTAGAAAGAGTGGGATTTTTGCATTGGTAAATCTGGGGCCGTTTTTTGCCCCACCTTAGCAGACTTTGATACATCAGTGAATATATCCCTCCCTTGTTAGTGTTCCCGGCGAAGGAAAAAGTCCAGTTTTATTGTTTCGCGACGCGTTTATTCTGCGCTCCGGCGCCCTACATTACCCCGAGTAACGGCTCCATGATTCTTACGCCCGCCATGAATTTGCACAAGTTTATTTCGACAGCCAGCGGAAGAAAAACGAAAAGAAAAACGTAACACAAACGGTGACTTGGTTTTATTATTGAATGGTTTCATTTCTGCAGCTTACATGTCTTTGAATGGGTTTGGAAAAATGTAAAAACGTATTCTAACCACGGAGAGCCCACAACTCCTTGTGTGCCTGACGGAGCAGTGCTCTTTTGGCATCATTTCTGCTCTGGTATTAAACCAGGGAAGCTTTGAAATGACGGCGTAACCCCCTGTTACAGTCTGGGTCAGGGCAGGGAATGACCTCTGTTGTGAAGGTCAGAGTTGTGAGGTGACCTCCTGGCTGGGTTTATCATTTGTCCTGCTGGTCTGAGTGCTGTAACAGGACCTTGCTGGCAATATGTGCCGCTGATGTATAGAGCTGCCTGTAATGAGATGGGGAAGACAGATTACAGGCCAGCGAGATCCCTCCAGGGCATTGGATGGCAAAGAAAAGCAATAATGGACTTATTCTAAACACAGCTCCATTTGTCTGACTTCCAGCTCTCCTGTTCCTGATGACTCAGACATTTCACTCTTACTAACACAGGGAGGATTATGTATGAAGGATGTAAATGTATAATAACTCCTCTCTACCTCCTGCTAGTGCTCCATATACCCTCTCCCTATAACTCCTCCTATTACCCCATATACCCGCTCCCTATAACTCCTCCTATTACCCCATATACCCGCTCCCTATAACTCCTCCTATTACCCCATATACCCGCTCCCTATAACTCCTCCTATTACCCCATATAACTCCTCCTATTACTGCTCTCTATAACTCCTCCTATTACCCCATATAACCGCTCTCTATAACTCCTCCTATTACCCCATATAACCTCTCCCTATAACTCCTCCTATTACCCCATTTAACTGCTCCCTATAACTCCTCCTATTACCCCATATAACCGCTCCATATAACTCCTCCTATTACCCCATATAACCTCTCCCTATAACTCCTCCTATTACCCTATATAACCTCTCCCTATAACTCCTCCTATTACCCCATATAACCGCTCCCTATAACTCCTCCTATTACCCCATATAACCGCTCCCTATAACTCCTCCTATTACCCCATATAACTCCTCCTATTACCCCATATAACCGGTCCATATAACTCCTCCTATTACCCCATATAACCTCTCCCTATAACTCCTCCTATTACCCCATTTAACCGCTCCCTATAACTCCTCCTATTACCCCATATAACCTCTCCCTATAACTCCTCCTATTACCCCATATAACCTCTCCCTATAACTCCTCCTATTACCCCATTTAACCGCTCCCTATAACTCCTCCTATTACCCCATATAACCTCTCCCTATAACTCCTCCTATTACTCCATATAACCGGTCCATATAACTCCTCCTATTACCCCATATAACCACTCCCTATATTTCCTCCTATTACCCCATATAACCCCTCCCTATAATTCCTCCTATTGCCCTATATAGCCTCTCCCTATAACTGCTCCTGTGATATACAGTATATATATACATATAGAGCTTCCCAGGATAAACCGGCAGACATGGGTGTGTTAAAAGATACAAAAAGGAAAGTGGTGAAAAGATACAAAAACGCAGAACTTATTACCCTTTAGTAAAATTCACTTTTTAAATTGTACGTCACTATGTGCGCCTTGTTCTCTTGTTTTTTCTCCAGCTCTATGGGTGTGTTAACCTGCAGGGGACGCTTTTGTTACCCACGCTGAGGGTATCTTGTCTCTATTCCTGGTTACATAGTTACCAGGTTCTGTGCAGATCGTTAGCCAGGCAGGCGCCAGAAACTGCACCACAATTATTTTAACCAGAGGCTGTTCTTGACCCATAAAAATGAACCTGCATTTGTCACAGCCTGAAATAGCATTGTGAGAGCCGCACTCCTCCTGCTAACAAACGCCTGTCACCCACTGCCTCTCTGAGAAGGTGGCATATGCCAGTATCATTTCTGTGCTCGATCGGCCTTGAGACGGGCTATAAATATGTCTGCAGGAACATTCATTATCCATGTAACGGAGCAGTGTCTCAGCTGCTAAAGGGGCACGCTCTGCGTGTTACACATACATACTGCTCTGCGTGTTACACATACATACTGCTCTACGTGTTATACATACTGCTCTGCGTGTTACACATACATACTGCTCTGCGTGTTACACATACATACTGCTCTGCGTGTTATACATACTGCTCTGCGTGTTACACATACATACTGCTCTGCGTGTTACACATACATACTGCTCTGCATGTTACACATACACACTGCTCTGCGTGTTACAGATACACACTGCTCTGCGTGTTACAGATACACACTGCTCTGCGTGTTACACATACACACTGCTCTGCGTGTTACACATACACACTGCTCTGCGTGTTACACATACACACTGCTCTGCATGTTACACATACATACTGCTCTGCGTGTTACACATACATACTGCTCTGCGTTTTACACATACATACTGCTCTGCGTGTTACAGATACACACTGCTCTGCGTGTTACAGATACACACTGCTCTGCATGTTACACATACACACTGCTCTGCGTGTTACACATACACACTGCTCTGCGTGTTACACATATACACTGCTCTGCGTGTTACACATACACACTGCTCTGCGTGTTACACATACATACTGCTCTGCGTGTTATACATACTGCTCTGCGTGTTACAGATACACACTGCGCAGCGTGTTACACATACACACTGCTCTGCGTGTTACACATACACACTGCTCTGCGTGTTACACATACACACTGCTCTGCGTGTTACAAATACTGCTCTGCGTGTTACACACACTGCTCTGTGAGTTACACATACACACTGCTCTGCATGTTACACATACACACTATTCTGCGTGTTACACATACACACTGCTCTGCGTGTTACAAATACACACTGCTCTGCTTGTTACACATACATACTGCTCTGCGTGTAACACATACATACTGCTCTGCGTGTAACAAATACACACTGCTCTGCTTGTTACACATACATACTGCTCTGCGTGTAACACATACATACTGCTCTGTGTGTAACACATACATACTGCTCTGCGTGTTACACATACACACTGCTCTGCGTGTTATACATACTGCTCTGCTTGTTACACATACATACTGCTCTGTGTGTTACACATACACACTGCTCTGCGTTTTACACATACACACTGCTCTGCGTGTTACACATACACACTGCTCTGCGTGTTATACATACTGCTCTGCGTGTTACACATACATACTGCTCTGCGTGTTACACATACTGCTCTGCATGTTACACACACACACTGCTCTGTGAGTTACACATACACACTGCTCTGCATGTTACACATACACACTATTCTGCATGTTACACATACACACTGCTCTGCATGTTATAGATACACACCGCTCTGCGTGTTACACATACAGACTGCTCTGCGTGTTACAGATACACACTGCTCTGTGTGTTACACATACACACTGCTCTGCGTGTTACAGATACACACCGCTCTGCGAGTTACACATACAGACTGCTCTGCGTGTTACAGATACACACCGCTCTGTGTGTTACACATACACACTGCTCTGTGTGTTACAGGTACACACCGCTCTGCGTGTTACACATACACACTGCTCTGTGTGTTACAGGTACACACCGCTCTGTGTGTTACACATACACACTGCTCTGTGTGTTACACATACACACTGCTCTGTGTGTTACAGGTACACACCGCTCTGCGTGTTACACATACACACCGCTCTGCGTGTTACACATACACACTGCTCTGTGTGTTACAGGTACACACTGCCCATCCTTTTGCAAACCCCTCCCTTGCTCTCCCCACACCCCTCCTGCCTGAGTGAAGGCTGTAAAAGTTTGGGAGTGATATATCCGCCTCTGAGTAATGCACTCTCATGAATATTTCAGGTTGAACAAAAATTAGAATGGGAAGTACAAGTATTTCGCTCGTCTTATTAACATCGGTTTCCAAAGTGTTTGCATTTTATTGCAGCCCTTATAGCACGGACAGACTCGAGACAAAGGCAGAGCCATTTATCTCTCCCATTATTAAACTTTAAAACGTGGAGTGCAGAGTTATAGCAGCCTCATCGATCCCGGAGCGGGCGGGAAAGGTTCCTTTTAGGGCACTGCGGACAAATGATTTCCCCTGTACAATAATATTAGTAATATTTAGTGCCTGAAGAGCTTACATGATTTACTCATACCTTGATCCTTGGGGTGAAGGGGGAGGTGCGCCCTGAACCCCACAACTCAACCTTAAATAACTAAATCCTAACACACATATAAGTAGTTGGGAGAAGCAGGTCGCAGCTTTATTGCTAACTACAAAATATAACAAAACTAGGGGACCCCACTAAGTACTCCTTAACCAATCCATAAGGACCAGGGATACCCCCAACGTGTAACTCTACTTGCCAGGTAGCTGCCAATGCCACTTGGTCCAAGACAACACCACCACTGGAAGGTCTCTTCCATACCGGCCGACGCAGCCAAGTATCGCCCCATCTTCCACCAGACGACTACTGGAGATACCGTACACCTGCCCTCCAAGGATCCAACCCGTCAGGGTCCCACCCCCCTCTAACACCTTCCCAATGGTATATATCAGCGATGAACAAGAGTAACACAGACACTCCGTCCTATGCGCTTTTGACAAAAGGGGGTGTAGCTTTATTCAAAGGATCCACGTTTCGGTCGTCGCACGGACCTTTGTCACGATGTCCGTTGGCCCGAAACGGCGATCCTCTGCTGTATTCCCCGTCTGCCATCGCAGTTTTCCAACCAAGAAACAAGCAATAACCATCTTTTAGGCGAGAAAAAAAATCTGAACTCTTTTTGCTTTCCATCCTTTGCTCTTTCTGAAGAGCCGCCACTCGCAGAACGCAGAACGGAGCAGAACGGCGCGGCCCGGCGGCTGTCGGGAGAGACGGCAGTTTATAACCAGTGCGTTCCCCACTTTGATTTTTATGGGCCCTCATCAGCAGCAAGCAGTTATATTCCGGAGCGTAATTCCTTCATGAATAAGTTGCCGAATGTTTAACATCTGCTGCTGGTTAACCAGCCGTGATTATCTTAAGTGAGATTTACCGACGTGTGTGAGCGGGATCCCAGTGCCCAGGATCTGCGCCTGATCTTCGCTGCCCGCCATAAGCTGATTGTGTCTGTTACTTTATGTACAGATCAGTACACTATGCCAATGCAAATATATATATATATATATATATATATATATATATATATATATATATACATACATATATATATATATACATACACACACATACACATAAATAAATAGCTAAAAAGATAACGTGAGCACATCCATATGTCTCAGATGTGTCTGTAACCCTTCCAGTTAGGAATTGTACACAGCGTCACATTGCTAAGTCAACTTCACACTGATGAGACCCACAAGATTGAAACAACTGTCTGTGAGTGGAGTTACTGGCTCTGCACTTCCTTAACCCAGAGGGCTATAAAGCTGTGTGATAAGGCAGGCATAAGCTCATAGGCGTCCCAGGTTAAAATGGATTTGAAGCAAAAGATGGCACTGTGTGCTCATGGGAAACCATTATCTCTTAGCATACAGCGCTTCCACTGCAGCCAGGGATTCTGGGTAATGACATGCAAATGAACACAGAGTCACCTCTTGCTTCAAATTCATTGTAACGTGGGATCCTATAAGCGTATTCCCGCCGCATTACACAGCTTTCCAGCACAGCCTGGGTTACAGAAGTGCAGAGCCAGCAAACCTACTCACAGACAGCTCTTTCAACCTTTTGAGTCTCATCAGTGCGAGGCTGGTTACACTGGCTTTGCAATTTGAAGCTGAGTACAATTCCTAACGCCCATCAATGCTCAGGACCAAGATTTATCTGATGAGTTCAAAAGCATGAAACAACTGTCCCTGAGTGGGTCCACCGACTCGGCACTCCCTTATCTCAGGCGTGGTTGTACAAGCTGTGTACTGCAATGGGCAACCGCCCTGGGAAATATAGGTATATGTATAGGGAAGTGAAAGTGACACGCACACTTGCCTATTTGCATGGCTACCCAGAATGCTCGTCTACAGTCTGTATGACATGACAATGGGATGGCGGAAGCAGGTTCGGGGACCGTTGGAAGGCATGTTAAACCACATGTAGCAAGACTTAATGTCTTTGGTGCCGCGGCCGCTGATGGTCATGTGACTGCAGCGGTCACAGCGCCGAAGGATTAACCATGCAGAGGATCCCACTCTAAAGCAAGTGTCCCCCCTCCCCCCACGCGAGATTGCGGAAGACACTGTACCCCGAGACTTTACGTCTGGCTACATGTGTACACTCTTGGGTTCTCTGTCTTTGTCACCGCTGATCGTTATAAGTAACTCTTTCCTTCTCCAGTGTTCTTACTTTCTCCTCACACACCAACTGTCCAACCTTTCTTTCTCCGTCTGCTTTCGGTGTATTTTTTATAGCGATCTGAATCTCCTCATCTGCCACCAGGCTATGTGCATTATGATGTCACCAGATACACAGCCTACCAGGTACAGCACCCAGTGGCTGACTTACTTAAAGAACTTATAATATCCAATTATAGGAGTGTGAGCACATTCACACGTCTCAGACAGGTCTGCAACCCTGTCTTTCCCCATTATCTCTTTTCATACAAGGCTCCCACTGCAGCCATGGATTCTGGGTAATGACATGCAAATGAGCACTCACAGTGTGTCATCTTTGGCTTCTAATCCATTTTAACATGGACGCCCTACTATAAACGTATGCCAGCTGGGTAGTTGTCACTTTTTACCCACCACAACTTGTCTGGCGTCTAGTTAAAAATACTTATAAATCTTTCATTTTAAAGATGTCAGCCACCAAGATTTAGGGGTAAATGTAATATACTTCTAAGTGGCCATTAGTGCCATTGGCAGATGAGAATATCTCCATGAACGTCTGGGACTTCCCACTTGGGGTGTATTGAATTGACTCCTTAGCCTATTACCATATGAGTAATGGCAGAGGTGACAGATTGAGTGGGTGATTACCGCTGAATAATGGGGTCTCATTGCATCATACACACTGCTGATGAATGACATCATGGAAGAGCAGAGGGATGTTTATAGGAACCCAACCACGTCTGAACTTTTACCAGAGAGAACAAGTTTGAAAACACAGAGGGCTGAGATCCAGCAATGCATTATTTATATGCCCAATCACACAGCCTACCTTTTAATAAAGGACCTTTTTACATGATTTAGAGCAGGCTGTTAATAGCAGCTGAATAAATAATGATTCTTCTTTTTTATTCGTTTCCAACTCTGGCTTTTTTCCCCCTAT
>NC_134492.1:58157600-58212600 GCF_040206685.1 Ascaphus truei | reverse complement strand
GGATAACTTTAGGGGTTGTAGCAGTTAGGGTAGTGGGATAACTTTAGGGGTTTTAGCAGTTAGGGTAGAGGGATAACTTTAGGGGTTTTAGCAGTTAGAGTAGGGGGATAACTTTAGGGGTTTTAGCAGTTAGGGTAGGGGGATAACTTTAGGGGTTTAGCAGTTAGGGTAGGGGGATAACTTTAGGGGTTTTAGCAGTTAGGGTAGGGGATAACTTTAGGGGTTTAGCAGTTAGGGTAGGGGGATAACTTTAGGGGTTTTAGCAGTTAGGGTAGGGGAATAACTTTAGGGGGTTTAGCAGTTAGGGTAGGGGGATAACTTTAGGGGTTTAGCAGTTAGGGTAGGGGGATAACTTTAGGGGTTTAGCAGTTAGGGTAGGGGGATAACTTTAGGGGTTTTAGCAGTTAGGGTAGGGGAATAACTTTAGGGGTTTAGCAGTTAGGGTAGGGGGATAACTTTAGGGGTTTTAGCAGTTAGGGTAGGGGGATAACTTTAGGGGTTTAGCAGTTAGGGTAGGGGGATAACTTTAGGGGTTTTAGCAGTTAGGGTAGGGGGATAACTTTAGGGGTTTAGCAGTTAGGGTAGGGGGATAACTTTAGGGGTTTTAGCAGTTAGGGTAGGGGGATAACTTTAGGGGTTTAGCAGTTAGGGTAGGGGGATAACTTTAAGGGTTTTAGCAGTTAGGGTAGGGGGATAACTTTAGGGGTTTAGCAGTTAGGGTAGGGGGATAACTTTAGGGGTTTAGCAGTTAGGGTAGGGGGATAACTTTAGGGGTTTTAGCAGTTAGGGTAGGGGGATAACTTTAGGGGTTTAAGCAGTTAGGGTAGGGATGGGACAATGTGTGTAATGAGACTCTTATAATAAAGTTGACCCCCATCCCTGGTCCTATCGCCTGGATGAATATATAGGGCTGCCCTGTACATACATCCGATTGTGGCTCATCTGGTCAATTGTGTATGTGAAATGGTGGTAACTTTTTGTAACGATGCTCATCTCAAACCGGAAGCGACCCGCAGGGCTGAGGTAGGGGTGTGAAAGAACCGGCCTGAGCCGAGGGACAGAGTCCTGAAGGAGTAGTCAGACGTAGGCCGAAGGTCAGGGCTGGCGGCAGAGTTGCGTAGTGCTGCGGATGCAGAGGTCGAGATAGGTGGAAGACAGGGATGGTCGTGGTACGTAGCCGGGTCTGGTAACGGGAAAGACAATCGAAATGGGCATTGCTTGTACTCAGCATAAACTGAAAACTTTGCTCAGCAACTTCCTGCTTACAGGGCTGTCCTTTTAAAGGAAGTTGCCAGGAGCAGCAGTGAAGAGTCCTGCCACAGAGGGCGAGCTTGAGCACAATCCTGGAGCGAACTCTGAAAACCCGGGACGGATTTTGCAAAACCTCATACTTCTTTTGTTGTTGAAATGTTTGAGTGGATGTTATTCTTTGTTATAAAACACTTACCCAGCTTACACTCCCAAAGATCCGGGCTCAGCTGGTCCCACAAGAAGATGGTGGACAATTGAGGGTGGGGATGGGCCGGGCTTCTATCTGGGAGATGTTGGTCCGTTAAGCGGAGCCATTGTCTTCCCAGACAGAGAGGCGCCCATCTCTTCCGGAGAGAGTGAGTCGGCACTGAGAGCAGGCGGAGGTTGGGGCTTCTCTCTTTGGTCGGTTCCTAATTCCTGCCCTCCTTGCTTCAACCGCTCCATCATACCCCCTGTCCCGATTGGCCGACACGGACGAGCCCTCAGCCCGTGATTGGTTCACCACAGAGCATCCATCTGGGGATTGGCCGCCGTCCTGTTCTCTATATTTGTCTATAAGAGTTACAGCCGATTTCAGTACCGGGCCGGTTTCTGACTGTAGCGCCTGGATTAGCTAAATGGGGCTCTCTGAGGTTGTGTCAGAGTGATCCAAAAGCGAGACTGTGTGCTCTTCTACCGCTGGAGATTCAGTAGTGCTGCTCGAAGTCTGGCATCCAGGAAATCATTGCGGTGACGCCGGGCACATAGACCGATTAGGATTCCCCCTGTATGGACCAGAGACTGTGAGTATAGCTCTGTTGGGATTTGTGTTGGGTCTGCTTGCTCACGCCAGAATAAATATACTTTTATATAACGTCTGTGTCCTGCCCGGTGCTTGATCCCGTGAAATAGTCCTGGTCTCCCGTGACAAGGGGGTTATCTTTAGGGGTTTTAGCAGTTAGGGTCAGGGGTTCAATTTAGGGGTTTTAGCGGTAAGGGCTTAGGGCTAGGGGTTTTAAGGTAGGGTGCAGCGTTAGTATTTAGGGGTTTTAGGGTATGGGCGAAGGTTAGGGACTTACCTTGACGGCAAAGCAGCCGGCGGCTGAATGCCCTGATGGCGAGGTTATTTGCACCTAAACGCCGGTGCGGTCACTTGGTCGCGGCGAAACGCCAACCACCAAATGTCCTAGACTGCAATACATCGCAGAAAGGGTTAACAGAACCCGCCTTCCATCTTTCCAGCCTCAGTCATTTAATGAGCCCTTGAGAAGAGTATAATAATATATTATTGTACATAAAACCGCGCTGGACTTGTCTTACAGCCGGAAACCGTCTGGAAACGTGTGACTTTGCTCAGTGGAAATTCACTGTACATCACGGCCCTAAACGGCTAATAAAATGTTATTGCAGCGTGAGATAATAGATAAGAGTCATGCATTAGTGACTCACTTTCCCTGGTACAGAGCCCCGGCCTAACATTAAGACTTGAGCTGTTGCCCGTACGTCTTCCAACGATCATATCCCCGTGATTAGTGTGACTCCCAACCATTCCCTCCCAATCCTTCCCTGCAGACCCGCCGGAGCCGGCCCCGGCTTCTTGAGTGGAGACGGTGACGGTCCCCAGACCCTCTCTCGGCGCTCTCCGCATCGTAGTCCTGAATGTGAACAAGTGTTCTTGGAACTGTTTCGTGAGATATTTTGACAAGCTTTGCCGAGCTAAAAAAAAATGGCGAAATCAGTCTTAGATAATTATATATAATAATAACAGCTGTTTCTTGTGTAGTGCTGTCAGTGTGCGCTGCGCGGTACATACTGTAGAATGTTAACCTACACAGGTCCCTGCCCCGTAGAGCTTACAATCTATGTTTTTTGGCTCCCGAGACACAGGGAGATAATGGGACATGCTCAAGGTCACAAGCAGCTGAGTCCGGGATCTGATGCTGCCGGGATCTTGGCAAAACGGGGAAAAAATGTTTTGCATGAAACCCCGGGGGATCATTTCTACTGGTTTGCAAAGTGCTGCGGAAATTACCACAGACTGCTCTGCGCATACCACAGAATGCTCTGCGCATACCACAGAATGCTCTGCGCATACCACAGAATGCTCTGCAGATACCACAGAATGCTCTGCGCATACAACAGAATGCTCTGCACATACCACAGAATGCTCTGCACATACCACAGAATGCTCTGCGCATACCACAGAATGCTCTGCGCATACCACAGAATGCTCTGCGCATACCACAGAATGCTCTGCGCATACCACAGAATGCTCTGCGCATACCACAGAATGCTCTGCAGATACCACAGAATGCTCTGCGCATACAACAGAATGCTCTGCACATACCACAGAATGCTCTGCACATACCACAGAATGCTCTGCGCATACCACAGAATGCTCTGCGCATACCACAGAATGCTCTGCGCATACCACAGACTGCTCTGCGCATACCACAGACTGCTCTGCACATACCACAGAATGCTCTGCACATACCACAGACTGCTCTGCGCATACCACAGACTGCTCTGCACATACCACATAATGCTCTGCACATACCACATAATGCTCTGCGCATACCACAGACTGCTCTGCGCATACCACAGACTGCTCTGCGCATACCACAGACTGCTCTGCGCATACAACAAAATGCTCTGCGCATACCACAGAATGCTCTGCGCATACCACAGAATGCTCTGCACATACAACAGAATGCTCTGCACATACCACAGACTGCTCTGCGCATACAACAGAATGCTCTGCACATACAACAGAATTCTCTGCACATACCACAGAATGCTCTGCACATACCACAGAATGCTCTGCGCATACAACAGAATGCTCTGCGCATACCACAGAATGCTCTGCAGATACCACAGAATGCTCTGCACATACCACAGAATGCTCTGCGCATACAACAGAATGCTCTGCACATACCACAGAATGCTCTGCACATACCACAGAATGCTCTGCACATACCACAGAATGCTCTGCACGTACCACATAATGCTCTGCGCATACCACAGACTGCTCTGCGCATACCACAGACTGCTCTGCACATACCACAGACTGCTCTGCACATACCACAGAATGCTCTGCACATACCACAGACTGCTCTGCTCATACCACAGACTGCTCTGCACATACCACAGAATGCTCTGCGCATACCACAGACTGCTCTGCGCATACAACAGACTGCTCTGCACATACCACAGAATGCTCTGCGCATACCACAGACTGCTCTGCGCATACCACAGACTGCTCTGCGCATACCACAGAATGCTCTGTGCATACCACAGACTGCTCTGCACATACCACCGAATGCTCTGCGCATACCACAGGCTGCTCTGTGCATACCACAGACTGCTCTGCGCATACCACAGACTGCTTTGTATGTTCTATATATTGTACCGCGTGTTCTGCAGACTGTTCTGCGCATTTGGCATGTGGGTTGGCATGTCATGTACACTGTTCTGCACATTTGACACTATACAGAGCTTGCAGCTCCACGCAGAAATATTGCCATCCCAGAGAGCCCTCACTGACTCCCACTGAGCCCTCACTGACTCCCACTCCCAGAGAGCCCTCACTGACTCCCATTCCCACAGAGCCCTCACTGACTCCCACTCCCACAGAGCCCTCACTGACTCCCACTCCCACAGAGCCCTCACTGACCCACTCCCAGAGAGCCCTCTCTGACTCCCACTCCCAGAGAGCCCTCACTGACTCCCATTTCCACAGAGCCCTCTCTGACTCCCATTTCCACAGAGCCCTCACTGACTCCCATTCCCACAGAGCCCTCACTGACTCCCACTCCCACAGAGCCTCACTGATCCACTCCCAGAGAGCCCTCACTGACCCACTCCCAGAGAGCCCTCACTGACCCACTCCCAGAGAGCCCTCTCTGACTCCCACTCTCACAGAGCCCTCACTGACTCCCACTCCCACAGAGCCCTCACTGACTCCCACTCCCACAGAGCCCTCACTGACTCCATCTCCCACAGAGCCCTCACTGACTCCCACTCCCAGAGAGCCCTCACTGACTCCCACTCCCACAGAGCCCTCTCTGACTCCCACTCTCACAGAGCCCTCTCTGACTCCCACTCTCACAGAGCCCTCACTGACTCCCACTCCCACAGAGCCCTCACTGACTCCATCTCCCACAGAGCCCTCACTGACTCCCACACCCAGAGCCCTCACTGACACCCACTCCCAGAGAGCCCTCTATGACTCCCACTCCCAGAGAGTCCTCATTGACTCCCACTCCCATTGAGCCCTCACTGACCCACTCCCAGAGAGCCCTCTCTGACTCCCACTCTCACAGAGCCCTCACTGACTCCCACTCCCACAGAGCCCTCTCTGACTCCCACTCCCACAGAGCCCTCACTGACTCCCACTCCCAGAGAGCCCTCTCTGACTCCCACTCCCACAGAGCCCTCACTGACTCCCACTCCCACAGAGCCCTCACTGACTCCCACTCCCAGAGAGCCCTCTCTGACTCCCACTCTCACATAGCCCTCACTGACTCACTCCCACAGAGCCCTCACTGACTCCCACTCCCACAGAGCCCTCACTGACTCCCACTCCCACAGAGCCCTCACTGACTCCCACTCCCAGAGCCCTCACTGACTCCCACTCCCAGAGAGCCCTCACTGACTCCCACTCCCTGAGAGCCCTCACTGACTCCCAGAGCCCTCACTGACTCCCAGAGCCCTCACTGACTCCCACTCCCACAGAGCCCTTACTGACTCCCAGAGCCCTCACTCACTCCCACAGAGCCCTCACTGACTCCCACTCCCAGAGAGCCCTTACTGACTCCCACTCTCAGAGAGCCCTCACTGACTCCCACTCCCACAGAGCCCTCACTGACTCCCACAGAGTCCTCACTCACTGCCACTCCCAGAGTCCTCACTCACTGCCACTCCCACAGAGCCCTTACCGACTCCCACACTCCCTGCAGTTATGGAACTGTGCCCTGAACCCATTAACGATCCCTGTGACTGATCTTCCCACTGATAGCCCCATGACGCGCTTTATGCCCTTTCATCACTGGCATGTCACCAGTGACCTGTTCTGTCCTAGTACGACCCCGGCGGCCTCTCCCTCTTCGGTTTCTAATGAAACACAGTGCGGCTTCATGTAAAGTCCAACCTTGAAGAGGACCACACACTGTCCCTTCAAGCTCAAAACCCAAACCCACCACACACAGTATATCTGTGACATAAGGAGGAGCGCTGCTGGGATTGTGACCTCATGTATACAACAAAAGACGCAAAGCCCCAGTGCTACATCCAACGTGAGACATGATATAGTTACACACTTATCTGTTTATCTTGTGTGTATTACTACTGTGAAGCGTTATGTACATGAATGGCGCTATATAAATAAATAAAGACATACATACATATATCTTCTCACAAGTGAGGGTCACATAGTGTATTGTTAATGTATTTTACGCTCACACCCCCATCACGGCCCATCTGTGGGTCCTAACCCTGCCTGGGAAAGCTCCCCTAACCTCTCTATCGGAGGGGGAGCTGTCTTAAGAGACGGGTCATTCACAGGTGCACAGCAACACCTGCTATTTATAAGGTGGGCTGAGCGAGCCTAAAGCCACGGAGGAGGGGTCACTAACCGCCACACACATTATTACCAATTAATAATGATAATTGTTGCCCTTGAAGAGGAGGCACAAACTTTTGTTGCCCCTTGCAGTGTATCGCCGGCAGGGAAAGAGTTAAGGACCACCCCAAAAAGTATACAAAATGTGCACATTTCATTGTCAAATGTCTTCCTTTTTTTATTGGAAATCTGACCGTTCGCTGCTCTTTGCAAAGTCCCCTGATGACACCGAGTGTAAGCTCATTCAGAAAACATTATTCCCAGGGGCCTCCTCCAGAAAGTGGCACTTTACCTTAGAAAGGACGGGCTGAGGGGGATTATTGGGGTGATTTAGCATTACTCGGAAAACCACTCAGGATGGCCAAGTATTCCTGGTGCCTCTGCTGAGGGGAGATACGGCCCAGGAAGGGTATATTTATTGCGAGGCTGCCACTACAGAGAACGGGCTTCTAAGTGACGTGGTGTTCTCATAGGGACATGGGAACACACTGCAGCTATTGTAGGAGGATTCCTTGTGTCTGCCCATTCCCCTATCTGCTGTAAGACCCCAGACCCAGTTTGATCTTTGACTTTCTCTTATCTGTAGGATTTCGCCTTTTGGGGGCTATGCACTAAGCTCAATGGCTTTGCGTTCTGATTTTCCAAAAAAGCAGGTTCGTTAAAAAGTGAGGCCGGGGACGCGATGCACTAAGGCCTTGAGCCCATTTTTTAACGCACCTGCTCAAAATAGCTCAGAACAGCCACAGCGTACGTGTTGCTTTTTCCCCCCTGCTAGCGTTCTTAACCTTTCCGTTCGCTAGCTGATAGAAAAAAAAGCCGCATGTAACATTTGCATGGAGATTTGCCATCTCCACGCAAGGCTGTTACAGGCGATCGTACACTAAATAAAAACATTTTAATAATACTGTACATGAGGAGGGGGTCTCAGGGCCTGAACCGCATTGGTTTCAGGTCCGAGGACCCCCTACTTCAAGAGATAAAGGCCCCGTTATGGGGTGCTGGTATCCCCTGCACTTTAAAGCTCCCACGTCACGTGACCGGGACATTTAAATTCTGCAGAGGGATACCGGCACTCCATAAAGGGGCCTGTATCTCCTGAAGTAGGGGGTCCCCGAGGCTGAAACCAATGCGGTACAGCTCAGGAGACCCCCTGCACATCTACACTAGTATTAAAACACACATAACAATAATTCATTACCGTAGCGGCTATCCGCTATGGTAATGAAGCTGCATTAATGTACATTTTAATAATATTGTGCGGGAGCAGGGGGTCCCCTGAGCTGAACCGCATTGATTTCTGCCTCAGAGACCACCTGCTTCCCGAGTTACAGGCCCCGATATGGGGTATCGGGTGCCAGTGTCGCCGCCATCTTTATAGCGTCCAAGACGCGACGTGGGCTCTATAAAGATGGCGGCGACACTGGCACTGATGCCCCAAACCGGGGCCTGTAACTCGGGAAGCAGGGGGTCTCTGAGGCAGAAATTAATGCGGTTCAGCTCAGGGGACCCCCTGCTCCCGCACACTATTAATAAAAATACATTAAAGCAGCTTCATTACCTTAGCGGCTATCCGCTAAGGCAATGAAGGGGTTAAGGCACAATAGCATGTTTATTGGGGACAATTGCCCCCAATAAGCAACACACATACCCCCGCCCCCTAACACATACAGTACAGTAATGGGCAAAAAGACTATTATCCACATATGGATAATAATGCATTTGCCCATTTTAAATACATATAAATTACAATAAATACAGTAAAAATATATTACACTTACCTTTTACAGGCACCCACGATGAAGGCCGTCTTCATCCTCATCTCCATCCTGCCCATGCCCCTCCGATGCTGCAAAACATACACAAGAATAAAAACATCCAATGTAATGTCCCCTAACCCCTTAATCACCATAGTGGTTATTAACCGCTACAGTCATTAAGGGGTTAACCCACCTACATACCCTCCCCCACTAGCACCCCACCCCGTGAGGCCTAACCACCCTCACCCACTACCCAGCTGGGAGGCCTACCCACATACCCTTGGGGCCAATACCCCCTTCCCCCACCCCCAGTACCCACAATAAAAACAATACACAGTCCCACAATAAATATCATTCTATTTATTAAATACATTACCCACCCCCTGTGTCCCCCCATAAATACATGATTTATTCTTTTACATACAGGGTTCATACCCCAGGCCCACGTGAGTCCCCGGTGGGCCTGACGGGTAACCTCACAGACCTACAGGTTGCCAGCATCATGTTTCACACAGGGTCTGGAGGCCTGTTGGTGGGTCCCGCCAGGCGCCATGGCCTACCAGGTGGTCTCCGCGGGTCACCGTGGGCCACAATTGGGTCCCCACGGTAGGCCCGCGGATGTCTGGGGGCCCCGGGTCAGACCCACAGGTGTCTGAGGGGCCTCGGGTGGTTCCCACGGGGGTCTGGGGACCCACGGGTGGTCCCTACGGGGCCGTGGTGCCCCCACAGATGTGTGGCCACCGGTTCTTCCCCGCAGGTGTCCCCCGTGGACCCGCCAGCCTGATACCCGTGAGAAGCCCGAGGATACCTCTGGTGCAATTACATTCAGATATCAATTAACCCCTTAATCACCTTGGTGAGCCAGGGACCCCCGGACCCCCGCGGGGTCAGCCGGGGACACCCGCGGGGTCAGCCGGGGACACCCGTGGGGTCAGCCGGGGACACCCGCCGGCCTGCTGTATGGGTGTTGCGCATGCAAAAATGAAAAGCAATAATTTTTTCTAAGTCCAGCTTTTTTTTCCGTCTACCTCGAGCTGACGTGTTCTGATCAACGCAACTTTCACGTACGCTAAGGTCGCGTTGCTTAGTGCATCCCGCTTAAGGGCAGAATTTAACGCAAACAGGGTAACGAACGAGCAAAGTTGGACTTAGAAAAAATTCCTGAAAAAAGTCATTTTTAGAGCACAAAGAGCCTGTTTGCGTGGCTTAGTGCATCGGGTTGAGCGCAACATCACGTTCTAAGAGCACTTTGCGCTCTAAAAGTGACTTAACGGAGCTTAGTGCATGACCCCCTATGTCTGTTCCAAGCATGCGTGCATTCCCTTCCTGTGTTACCCCCTAACACCTCTGCTGGGAGGCTGTTCAATTAATTCACCACCCTTTCCGTGAAGAAATGTTCTCGCACATTTCCTCTTAGCTGCCACCCTCCAGATTCAGAGAATGATTTTGTTCTAGCTCTTCTCTCTCTCTGAAAAATGCTTCCCTCCTGTACTCAGTTAAAAACCTTTACATTGAAGCTTTTATATGGGACAGTTTCTCTCATATCCCCCCCTCCCTTCTCCCCTCTAAGCTGCTCAAATTAACCCTTTATATATGTGACAGTTTCTATCATATCCCCCTCTCCCTTCTCCCCTCTAAGCTGCACATATTAACCCTTTATATATGTGACAGTTTCTATCATATCCTCCTCTCCCTTCTCTCCTCTAAGCTGCACATATTAACCCTTTATATATGTGACAGTGTCTCTCATATCCCCTTCTCCCCTCTAAGCTGCACATATTAACCCTTTATATATGAGACAGTTTCTCTCATATCCCCCTCTCCCTTCTCTAAGCTGCACATATTAACCCTTTATATATGTGACAGTGTCTCTCATATCCCCCTCTCCCTTCTCCCCTCTAAGCTGCACATATTAACCCTTTATATATGTGACAGTTTCTCTTATATCCCCCTCCCCTTCTCCCCTCTAAGCTGCACATATTAACCCTTTATATAAGTGACAGTTTCTCTCATATCCCCCTCTCCCTTCTCTCCTATAAGCTGCACATATTAACCCTTTATATATGTGACAGTTTCTATCATATCCCCCTCTCCCTTCGCCCCTCTAAGCTGCACATATTAACCCTTTATATATGGGACAGTTTCTCTCATATCCCCCTCTCCTCTACTTAGCAATAGGAGGAGTTATAGGGAGCGGTTATATGGGGTAATAGGAGGAGTTATAGGGAGGGGTTATATGGGGTAATAGGAGGAGTTATAGGGAGCGGTTATATGGGGTAATAGGAGGAGTTATAGGGAGCGGTTATATGGAGCAATAGGAGGTATAGAAATAGGTTACAGTATATGGGGTAATAGGAGGAGTTATAGGAAAAGGTGTTTTATATATATATATATATATGTAGAGGTATCAGTACCGTGTATACTGTGTATCTCGAAAGCTCGCACAAATAAAAGCATTTCGTTAGCCACAGAACGGTATCATCTATTTATTTTTTGATTATATATATATATATATATATATATATATAAAAATATATATACTGTATATATATATACACACACACATATACATACTGTACATACATACAAACAGACATGCAGAAGTTTCCTGTGCGCAGATAGCTAAATTCTTTGTGGCGTTGCAGATCTGACGGGGACATGTCTGTGCCGCCTGTGCAGGGGAAGGGAGAGGCTTTGACCTCACATCTTTCTTTGGTCCTTAATGTTTTCTACTTCCTAACGATCCCGGGATCTCCCGGGAGAGCGGCGGGAGAGCGGCGGGAGAGCGGCGGGAGAGAGGCCTCCACGCGCACTGATTACAAAGCGAGCGCGTCTGCACATTAACAGCCAGGACTCACTCACAGGAGGCCTAATCCCAGACTGAGAAATACACGAGACACGTATACCAGATAAGGAGACACAGATGTACCGGGCAGGGCCTCCCACTCTGCACTCTGAGAAATGACTTTGCAGTGAGAGACCTATCCATTAACAGCCCTGTTACACGGCTCCTTGCAAGTGAATGAGCATTTTATGCAGATGTCCTGTTCACATCAGCGTTAAACCAAAACTGTTTTATGCTAACCTGTTATGTGCCTGTATTTAGTAAAGAGGGCTAAGCTTGAGTTTAGCACGTCTACAGTCCCGGAAAGGGGGGAGAGGGGGGTTTGGGAGAGGAAGGAGGCAGAGAGGGATGTGAGAAAGGAGGGAGGGGGGGGGTGTGAGAGAGAAAGGAGGCAGAGAGGGATGTGAGAAAGGAGGGGGGGGGGTGAGAGAGAAAGGAGGGAGAGGGGGGTTTGGGAGAGGAAGGAGGCAGAGAGGGATGTGAGAAAGGAGGGGGGGGGGTGAGAGAGAAAGGAGGGAGAGGGGGGTTTGGGAGAGGAAGGAGGCAGAGAGGGATGTGAGAAAGGAGGGGGGGGGGTGTGAGAGAAAGGAGGGAGAGGGGGGTTTGGGAGAGGAAGGAGGCAGAGAGGGATGTGAGAAAGGAGGGGGGGGTGTGAGAGAGGAAGGAGGCAGAGAGGGATGTGAGAAAGGAGGGAGGGAGGGGGGGGTGAGAAAGAGAAAGGACGGAGAGGGGGGGTGAGAAAGAGAAAGGACGGAGAGGGGGATGTGAGAGAGAAATTAGGGAGATGGGGATGTGAGAAAGGAGGGAGAGGGGGGTTTGGGAGAGGAAGGAGGCAGAGAGGGATGTGAGAAAGGAGGGGGGGGGGTGAGAGAGAAAGGAGGGAGAGGGGGGTTTGGGAGAGGAAGGAGGCAGAGAGGGATGTGAGAAAGGAGGGGGGGGGGTGAGAGAGAAAGGAGGGAGAGGGGGGTTTGGGAGAGGAAGGAGGCAGAGAGGGATGTGAGAAAGGAGGGGGGGGGGTGTGAGAGAGAAAGGAGGGAGAGGGGGGTTTGGGAGAGGAAGGAGGCAGAGAGGGATGTGAGAAAGGAGGGGGGGGTGTGAGAGAGAAAGGAGGGAGAGGGGGGTTTGGGAGAGGAAGGAGGCAGAGAGGGATGTGAGAAAGGAGGGGGGGGGTGTGAGAGATAAAGGAGGGAGAGGGGGGTTTGGGAGAGGAAGGAGGCAGAGAGGGATGTGAGAAAGGAGGGCGGGAGGGGGGGGTGAGAAAGAGAAAGGACGGAGAGGGGGATGTGAGAGAGAAATTAGGGAGATGGGGATGTGAGAAAGAAAGGTGGGAGAGGGAGTGTGAGGGAGAAAGGAGGGGAGGGGTGTGAGAGGGAGAGGGGTGTGAGAGGGGGAAGGGATGTGAGGGAGAGGGGGTGTGAGAAAGGAGGGAGAGGGGGATGTGTGAGAAAGGAGGGAGAGGGGGGTATGAGAAAAGGGGGAGAGGGGGGCATGAGAAAGGGGGAAGAGGGGGGCATGAGAGAGAAAGGGGGGAGATGGGGATGTGTGAGAGAAAAGCGGGAGAGGGGGAATGTGTGAGAGAAAGGAGGGAAAGGGGGATGTGAGAGGAGGGAGGGGGATGTGAGAGGAGGGAGGGGGATGTGAGAGGAGGGAGGGGGATGTGATAGGAGGGAGGGGGATGTGAGAGGAGGGAGGGGGATGAGAGAGAAAGGAGGGAGAGGGGGTGTGAGAGAGGAAGTAGAGGGGGATGTGAGAGAGGAGGGATAGGGGGATGTGAGAGAGGAGGGAGAGGGAGATGTGAGAGAGGAAGGAGAGGGGGATGTGAGAGAGGAGGTGGAGGGGGATGTGAGAGAGGAGGGAGAGAGGGATGTGTGAGAGAAAGGAGGGAGAGTGGGAATGTGTGAGAGAGGAGGGAGAGTGGGAATGTGTGAGAGAAAGAAGGGAGAGTGGGAATGTGTGAGAGAAAGGAGGGAGAGGGGGATGTGTGAGAGAAAGGAGGGAGAGGGGGATGTGTGAGAGGAGGGAGAGGGGTATGTGTGAGAGAAAGAAGGGAGAGTGGGAATGTGTGAGAGAAAGGAGGGAAAGGGGGATGTATGAGAGAAAGGAGGGAGAGGGGGATGTGTGAGAGGAGGGAGAGGGGGATGTGTGAGAGAAAGGAGGGAAAGGGGGGATGTGTGAGAGAAAGGAGGAAGAGAGGGGTGTGAGATAGAAAGGAGGGAGGGGGGTTGTGTGAAAGAGGAAGGAGGGGAGTCTGTGTTGGAGGGAGAGGGTGTGAGAGAGAGAGAGGTTGATGTGAAAGAGGAAGGAGGGGGCATGAGAGAGAAAGGAGGGAGAGGGAGCTGTGAGAGAGAAAGAAGAGAGAGGGGGGATGTGAGAGAGAAAGGAGGGAGAGGGAGATGTGAGAGAGAAAGGAGGGAGAGGGGGATGTGGGGGAGAAAGGGCATGAGAGACAAAGGAGGGAGAGGAGATGTGAGATAGAAAGAGGGAGAGGGGGATGTGTGAGAGGAAGGAGGGAGAGGGGGATGTGTGAGAGAAAGGAGGGAGAGGGGGGAGAGAGTGATGTGAGAGACAAAGGAGGGAGCGGGGGATGTGAGAGAAAGGGGAGAGGGGGTGTGAGAGAAAGGGGGGAGAGGGGGAATGTGTGAGAGAAAGGAGGGAGAGGTGGATGTGAGAGGAGGAAGGGGGGATGAGAAAGAAAGGAGGGAGAGGGGGAATGTGTGAGAGAAAGGAGGGAGAGGGGGATGTGAGAGGAGGAAGGGGGGATGAGAGAGAAAGGAGGGAGGGAGTGTGAAAGAGAAAGGCGGGAGAAGGGGGGGTGAGAGATGAGGGAGAGAGGGATGTGTGAGAAATGAGGGAAAGGGGGGATGTGTGAGAAAAAGGAGGGAGAGAGGGGCGTGAGATAGAAAGGAGGGAGGGGGTTGTGTGAAAGAGGAAGGAGGGAGAGGGGGTGTGTGAAAGAGGAAGGGGGGAGAGGGGGATGTGAGAGAGGAAGGAGGGGGAGGGGATGTGAGAGAGAATGGAGGGAGAGGGGGATGTGAGAGAGAATGGAGGGGGAGGGGATGTGAGGGAGAAGGGGATGTGAGAGAAAGAGTTTGGGGACCTGTCCCAGACATGTGAAGTGGTCATAAGTATTCTTTATCATCACTTAAAAAGAGGAATACTGGGACACAGAGGCTCGTGTTCTGATGCTGAGGGTGACTTGGGGAAACTTGAGAAAGTCCTTCACTGAAAAGGTAGTGGGTGCAATGATCAACCTCCCAGAAGATGGAGGTGAATACAGAAAAGGGAACCACAGCTGCTTCAGATAGACTCAAGGAGTCCTAAACACTGGAAACACCAGGATCAAATGGGGTCCGAGAGGAAACAGAAAGCTGGGGTCTGTAATACTGACACTCTTTAAACATAAATTACTAAAAAGTTAGAGACGACAAATGATCACACGAGCGTCTCACTATATTGCAATAGAACATGGGAGGCCAACTCCAGTCCTCAGGGGCCCTCAATAGGCCAGGTATTAGGGATATCCCTGCTTCAGCACATGTGGCTCAATCAGTGCTTCAGTCGTTGACTGGTGGTCAACTCCAGTCCTCAACGGCCACCGACAGGTCAGGTGTTAAAGCTATCCCTGCTTCAGCACAGGTGGCTCAATCACTGATTGAGCCACCTGTGCTGAAGCAGGGGTATCCATAACACCTGGCCTGTTGGTGGCTCTTGAGGACTGGAGTTGTCCGCCCCGGAGTTCGAGCTTCTCACTATAAGAATATATTTTGGTACAATGTTTTCTAATAATGGGAGAAGTGCATCCTGGAGTGTCTCACATTGTCACCGTGTGAAAGGACTGCGCTGATCACAGGAATCTGCCGCCTGGAGTCTTTTGCCCAGGAACAAAAGTTTGACTCTCTTAATAAAATTATATTTTCTCATTTGTATCTGACAATGGGAACTAATTAAGAGGGTTTATTATTCAAACAGTGTTTGGGTGAGGGTGACCTCAATTACAGAGTGGGAACCTCTTGATTGGCTATTTCTGATGGCTGCGGGTTTTCAAATTATGTGAAACTACATTTTATAAAATAATTTGCTAATTTCCTTAGGGGCAGTCATATTACACACACACTGCTCTGCATGTTACACACACACACTGCTCTGCATGTTACACATACACACTGGTCTGCGTGTTACAGATACACACTGCTCTGCATGTTACAGATACACACTGCTCTGCGTGTTACAGATACACACTGCTCTGCATATTACACATACAAACTGCTCTGCATGTTACACACACACACTGCTCTGCATGTTACACATACACACTGCTCTGCGTGTTACACATACACACTGCTCTGCATATTACACATACAAACTGCTCTGCATGTTACACACACACACTACTCTGCATGTTACACATACACACTGCTCTGCATGTTACACATACACACTGCTCTGCATGTTACACATACACACTGCTCTGCGTTTTACATACACACTGCTCTGCGTGTTACATACACACTGCTCTGCGTGTTACACATACGCACTGCTCTGGGTGTTACAGATACACACTGCTCTGGGTGTTACAGATACACACTGATCTGTATGTTACAGATACACACTGCTCTGCATGTTACAGAAACACTGCTCTGCGTGTTACAGGTACACACTGCTCTGCATGTTACACATCCACTGCTCTGCATGTTAAAGATACACACTACTCTGCGTGTTACACATCCACTGCTCTGCATGTTACACATACACGCTACTCTGCATGTTACAGATACACACTGCGCTGCGTGTTACAGATACACACTGCTCTGCGTGTTACAGATACACACTGCTCTGTATGTTACAGATACACACTGCTCTGCATGTTACACACACACTGCTCTGCGTGTTAAACACATATGGCTCTGCAAGTTACACTCACACTGCTCTGCATGTTACAGATACACACTGCTCTGCGTGTTACAGATACACACTGCTCTGCGTGCCACACACTACTCTGCGTGTTACAGATGCACACTGCTCTGCGTGTTACAGATACACACTGCTCTGCGTGTCACACATTGCTCTGCGTGTTACACATACACACTACTCTGCGTGTTACACATATACACTGCTCTGCGTGTTTCAGATACACACTGCTCTGCATGCTACACATACACACTGTTCTGCGTGTCACACACTGCTCTGCATGTTACAGATACACACCATTCTGCGTGTCACACATACACACTGCTCTGCGTGTTACACATACACACAGCTCTGCGTGTTACACATACACACTGCTCTGCGTGTTACACATAAACACTGCTCTGCGTGTTACACATACACACTGTTCTGCGTGTCACACACTGCTCTGCGTGTTACAGATACACACGGTTCTGCGTGTCACACACTGCTCTGCGTGTTACAGATACACACTGTTCTGCGTGTCACACAATGCTCTGCGTGTTACACATACACACTGTTCTGCGTGTCACACACTGCTCTGCGTGTTACAGATACACACTGTTCTGCGTGTCACACACTGCTCTGCATGTTACACATACACACTGCTCTTCATGTTACACATACACACTGTTCAGCGTGTTACACATACACACTGCTCTGAGTGTTACAGATACACACTGCTCTGAGTGTTACAGATACACTGCTCTGCATGTTTCAGATACACACTGCTCTGCATGCTACACATACACACTGTTCTGCGTGTCACACACTGCTCTGCGTGTTACAGATACACACTGCACTGCGTGTTACAGATACACACTGTTCTGCGTGTCACTCACTGCTCTGCGTGTTACAGATACACACTGTTCTGCGTGTCACACACTGCTCTGCGTGTTACAGATACACACTGTTCTGCGTGTCACACACTGCTCTGCGTGTTACAGATACACACTGTTCTGCGTGTCACACACTGCTCTGCGTGTCACACATACACACTGCTCTGCGTGTTACACATACACACTGTTCTGCGTGTCACACTGCTCTGCGTGTTACAGATACACACTGTTCTGCGTGTCACACACTGCTCTGCATGTTACACATACACACTGCTCTGCATGTTACACATACACACTGTTCTGCGTGTTACACATACACACTGCTCTGAGTGTTACAGATACACACTGCTCTGAGTGTTACAGATACACACTGCTCTGCATGTTTCAGATACACACTGCTCTGCATGCTACACATACACACTGTTCTGCGTGTCACACACTGCTCTGCGTGTTACAGATACACACTGCTCTGCGTGTTACAGATACACACTGTTCTGCGTGTCACTCACTGCTCTGCGTGTTACAGATACACACTGTTCTGCGTGTCACACACTGCTCTGCGTGTTACAGATACACACTGTTCTGCGTGTCACACACTGCTCTGCGTGTTACAGATACACACTGTTCTGCGTGTCACACACTGCTCTGCGTGTCACACATACACACTGCTCTGCGTGTTACACATACACACTGCTCTGCGTGTTACACATACACACTGCTCTGAGTGTTACAGATACACACTGTTCTGCGTGTCACACACTGCTCTGCGTGTCACACATACACACTGCTCTGCGTGTTACACATACACACTGTTCTGCGTGTCACACACTGCTCTGCGTGTTACAGATACACACGGTTCTGCGTGTCACACACTGCTCTGCGTGTTACAGATACACACTGTTCTGCGTGTCACACACTGCTCTGCGTGTTACACATACACACTGTTCTGCGTGTCACACACTGCTCTGCGTGTTACAGATACACACTGTTCTGCGTGTCACACACTGCTCTGCATGTTACACATACACACTGCTCTGCATGTTACACATACACACTGTTCTGCGTGTTACACATACACACTGCTCTGAGTGTTACAGATACACACTGCTCTGAGTGTTACAGATACACACTGCTCTGCATGTTTCAGATACACACTGCTCTGCATGCTACACATACACACTGTTCTGCGTGTCACACACTGCTCTGCGTGTTACAGATACACACTGCTCTGCATGTTTCAGATACACACTGCTCTGCATGCTACACATACACACTGTTCTGCGTGTCACACACTGCTCTGCGTGTTACAGATACACACTGCTCTGCGTGTTACAGATACACACTGTTCTGCGTGTCACTCACTGCTCTGCGTGTTACAGATACACACTGTTCTGCGTGTCACACACTGCTCTGCGTGTTACAGATACACACTGCTCTGCGTGTTACAGATACACACTGTTCTGCGTGTCACTCACTGCTCTGCGTGTTACAGATACACACTGTTCTGCGTGTCACACACTGCTCTGCGTGTTACAGATACACACTGCTCTGCATGCTACACATACACACTGTTCTGCGTGTCACACACTGCTCTGCATGTTACAGATACACACTGCTCTACGTGTTACAGATACACACTGTTCTGCGTGTCACTCACTGCTCTGCGTGTTACAGATACACACTGTTCTGCGTGTCACACACTGCTCTGCGTGTTACAGATACACACTGTTCTGCGTGTCACACACTGCTCTGCGTGTTACAGATACACACTGTTCTGCGTGTCACACACTGCTCTGCGTGTCACACATACACACTGCTCTGCGTGTTACACATACACACTGTTCTGCGTGTCACACACTGCTCTGCGTGTTACAGATACACACTGTTCTGCGTGTCACACACTGCTCTGCGTGTTACACATACACACTGTTCTGCGTGTCACACACTGCTCTGCGTGTTACAGATACACACTGTTCTGCGTGTCACACACTGCTCTGCATGTTACACATACACACTGCTCTGCATGTTACACATACACACTGTTCTGCGTGTTACACATACACACTGCTCTGAGTGTTACAGATACACACTGCTCTGAGTGTTACAGATACACACTGCTCTGCATGTTTCAGATACACACTGCTCTGCATGCTACACATACACACTGTTCTGCGTGTTACACATACACACTGCTCTGAGTGTTACAGATACACACTGCTCTGAGTGTTACAGATACACACTGCTCTGCATGTTTCAGATACACACTGCTCTGCATGCTACACATACACACTGTTCTGCGTGTCACAGATACACACTGCTCTGCGTGTTACAGATACACACTGTTCTGCGTGTCACTCACTGCTCTGCGTGTTACAGATACACACTGTTCTGCGTGTCACACACTGCTCTGCGTGTTACAGATACACACTGTTCTGCGTGTCACACACTGCTCTGCGTGTTACAGATACACACTGTTCTGCGTGTCACACACTGCTCTGCGTGTCACACATACACACTGCTCTGCGTGTTACACATACACACTGCTCTGCGTGTTACACATACACACTGCTCTGAGTGTTACAGATACACACTGCTCTGCATGTTTCAGATACACACTGCTCTGCGTGTTACACATACACACTGTTCTGCGTGTCACACACTGCTCTGCGTGTTACAGATACACACGGTTCTGCGTGTCACACACTGCTCTGCGTGTTACAGATACACACTGTTCTGCGTGTCACACACTGCTCTGCGTGTTACACATACACACTGTTCTGCATGTCACACACTGCTCTGCGTGTTACAGATACACACTGTTCTGCGTGTCACACACTGCTCTGCATGTTACACATACACACTGTTCTGCGTGTTACACATACACACTGCTCTGAGTGTTACAGATACACACTGCTCTGAGTGTTACAGATACACTGCTCTGCATGTTTCAGATACACACTGCTCTGCATGCTACACATACACACTGTTCTGCGTGTCACACACTGCTCTGCGTGTTACAGATACACACTGCTCTGCGTGTTACAGATACACACTGCTCTGCGTGTTACAGATACACACTGTTCTGCGTGTCACTCACTGCTCTGCGTGTTACAGATACACACTGTTCTGCGTGTCACACACTGCTCTGCGTGTTACAGATACACACTGTTCTGCGTGTCACACACTGCTCTGCGTGTTACAGATACACACTGTTCTGCGTGTCACACACTGCTCTGCGTGTCACACATACACACTGCTCTGCGTGTTACACATACACACTGTTCTGCGTGTTACAGATACACACTGTTCTGCGTGTCACACACTGCTCTGCATGTTACACATACACACTGCTCTGCATGTTACACATACACACTGTTCTGCGTGTTACACATACACACTGCTCTGAGTGTTACAGATACACACTGCTCTGAGTGTTACAGATACACACTGCTCTGCATGTTTCAGATACACACTGCTCTGCATGCTACACATACACACTGTTCTGCGTGTCACACACTGCTCTGCGTGTTACAGATACACACTGCTCTGCGTGTTACAGATATACACTGTTCTGCGTGTCACTCACTGCTCTGCGTGTTACAGATACACACTGTTCTGCGTGTCACACACTGCTCTGCGTGTTACAGATACACACTGTTCTGCGTGTCACACACTGCTCTGCGTGTTACAGATACACACTGTTCTGCGTGTCACACACTGCTCTGCGTGTCACACATACACACTGCTCTGCGTGTTACACATACACACTGCTCTGCGTGTTACACATACACACTGCTCTGAGTGTTACAGATACACACTGCTCTGCATGTTTCAGATACACACTGCTCTGCGTGTTACACATACACACTGTTCTGCGTGTCACACACTGCTCTGCGTGTTACAGATACACACGGTTCTGCGTGTCACACACTGCTCTGCGTGTTACAGATACACACTGTTCTGCGTGTCACACACTGCTCTGCGTGTTACACATACACACTGTTCTGCGTGTCACACACTGCTCTGCGTGTTACAGATACACACTGTTCTGCGTGTCACACACTGCTCTGCATGTTACACATACACACTGCTCTGCATGTTACACATACACACTGTTCTGCGTGTTACACATACACACTGCTCTGAGTGTTACAGATACACACTGCTCTGAGTGTTACAGATACACACTGCTCTGCATGTTTCAGATACACACTGCTCTGCATGCTACACATACACACTGTTCTGCATGTCACACACTGCTCTGCGTGTTACAGATACACACTGCTCTGCATGTTTCAGATACACACTGCTCTGCATGCTACACATACACACTGTTCTGCGTGTCACACACTGCTCTGCGTGTTACAGATACACACTGCTCTGCGTGTTACAGATACACACTGTTCTGCGTGTCACTCACTGCTCTGCGTGTTACAGATACACACTGTTCTGCGTGTCACACACTGCTCTGCGTGTTACAGATACACACTGTTCTGCGTGTCACACACTGCTCTGAGTGTTACAGATACACACTGCTCTGAGTGTTACAGATACACTGCTCTGCATGTTTCAGATACACACTGCTCTGCATGCTACACATACACACTGTTCTGCGTGTCACACACTGCTCTGCGTGTTACAGATACACACTGCTCTGCGTGTTACAGATACACACTGTTCTGCGTGTCACTCACTGCTCTGCGTGTTACAGATACACAATGTTCTGCGTGTCACACACTGCTCTGCGTGTTACAGATACACACTGTTCTGCGTGTCACACACTGCTCTGCGTGTTACAGATACACACTGTTCTGCGTGTCACACACTGCTCTGCGTGTCACACATACACACTGCTCTGCGTGTTACACATACACACTGTTCTGCGTGTCACACACTGCTCTGCGTGTTACAGATACACACTGTTCTGCGTGTCACACTGCTCTGCATGTTACACATACACACTACTCTGCATGTTACACATACACACTGTTCTGCGTGTTACACATACACACTGCTCTGAGTGTTACAGATACACACTGCTCTGAGTGTTACAGATACACACTGCTCTGCATGTTTCAGATACACACTGCTCTGCATGCTACACATACACACTGCTCTGCGTGTTACAGATACACACTGCTCTGCGTGTTACAGATACACACTGTTCTGCGTGTCACTCACTGCTCTGCGTGTTACAGATACACACTGTTCTGCGTGTCACACACTGCTCTGCGTGTTACAGATACATACTGTTCTGCGTGTCACACACTGCTCTGCATGTTACAGATACACACTGTTCTGCGTGTCACACACTGCTCTGCGTGTCACACATACACACTGCTCTGCGTGTTACACATACACACTGTTCTGCGTGCCACACACTGCTCTGCATGTTACACATACACACTGCTCTGCATGTTACACATACACACTGTTCTGCGTGTTACACATACACACTGCTCTGCGTGTTACAGATACACACTGTTCTGCGTGTCACTCACTGCTCTGCGTGTTACAGATACACACTGTTCTGCGTGTCACACACTGCTCTGCGTGTTACAGATACACACTGCTCTGCGTGTTACAGATACACACTGTTCTGCGTGTCACTCACTGCTCTGCGTGTTACAGATACACACTGTTCTGCGTGTCACACACTGCTCTGCGTGTTACAGATACACACTGCTCTGCATGCTACACATACACACTGTTCTGCGTGTCACACACTGCTCTGCATGTTACAGATACACACTGCTCTACGTGTTACAGATACACACTGTTCTGCGTGTCACTCACTGCTCTGCGTGTTACAGATACACACTGTTCTGCGTGTCACACACTGCTCTGCGTGTTACAGATACACACTGTTCTGCGTGTCACACACTGCTCTGCGTGTTACAGATACACACTGTTCTGCGTGTCACACACTGCTCTGCGTGTCACACATACACACTGCTCTGCGTGTTACACATACACACTGTTCTGCGTGTCACACACTGCTCTGCGTGTTACAGATACACACTGTTCTGCGTGTCACACACTGCTCTGCGTGTTACACATACACACTGTTCTGCGTGTCACACACTGCTCTGCGTGTTACAGATACACACTGTTCTGCGTGTCACACACTGCTCTGCATGTTACACATACACACTGCTCTGCATGTTACACATACACACTGTTCTGCGTGTTACACATACACACTGCTCTGAGTGTTACAGATACACACTGCTCTGAGTGTTACAGATACACACTGCTCTGCATGTTTCAGATACACACTGCTCTGCATGCTACACATACACACTGTTCTGCGTGTTACACATACACACTGCTCTGAGTGTTACAGATACACACTGCTCTGAGTGTTACAGATACACACTGCTCTGCATGTTTCAGATACACACTGCTCTGCATGCTACACATACACACTGTTCTGCGTGTCACAGATACACACTGCTCTGCGTGTTACAGATACACACTGTTCTGCGTGTCACTCACTGCTCTGCGTGTTACAGATACACACTGTTCTGCGTGTCACACACTGCTCTGCGTGTTACAGATACACACTGTTCTGCGTGTCACACACTGCTCTGCGTGTTACAGATACACACTGTTCTGCGTGTCACACACTGCTCTGCGTGTCACACATACACACTGCTCTGCGTGTTACACATACACACTGCTCTGCGTGTTACACATACACACTGCTCTGAGTGTTACAGATACACACTGCTCTGCATGTTTCAGATACACACTGCTCTGCGTGTTACACATACACACTGTTCTGCGTGTCACACACTGCTCTGCGTGTTACAGATACACACGGTTCTGCGTGTCACACACTGCTCTGCGTGTTACAGATACACACTGTTCTGCGTGTCACACACTGCTCTGCGTGTTACACATACACACTGTTCTGCATGTCACACACTGCTCTGCGTGTTACAGATACACACTGTTCTGCGTGTCACACACTGCTCTGCATGTTACACATACACACTGTTCTGCGTGTTACACATACACACTGCTCTGAGTGTTACAGATACACACTGCTCTGAGTGTTACAGATACACTGCTCTGCATGTTTCAGATACACACTGCTCTGCATGCTACACATACACACTGTTCTGCGTGTCACACACTGCTCTGCGTGTTACAGATACACACTGCTCTGCGTGTTACAGATACACACTGCTCTGCGTGTTACAGATACACACTGTTCTGCGTGTCACTCACTGCTCTGCGTGTTACAGATACACACTGTTCTGCGTGTCACACACTGCTCTGCGTGTTACAGATACACACTGTTCTGCGTGTCACACACTGCTCTGCGTGTTACAGATACACACTGTTCTGCGTGTCACACACTGCTCTGCGTGTCACACATACACACTGCTCTGCGTGTTACACATACACACTGTTCTGCGTGTCACACACTGCTCTGCGTGTTACAGATACACACTGTTCTGCGTGTCACACACTGCTCTGCATGTTACACATACACACTGCTCTGCATGTTACACATACACACTGTTCTGCGTGTTACACATACACACTGCTCTGAGTGTTACAGATACACACTGCTCTGAGTGTTACAGATACACACTGCTCTGCATGTTTCAGATACACACTGCTCTGCATGCTACACATACACACTGTTCTGCGTGTCACACACTGCTCTGCGTGTTACAGATACACACTGCTCTGCGTGTTACAGATATACACTGTTCTGCGTGTCACTCACTGCTCTGCGTGTTACAGATACACACTGTTCTGCGTGTCACACACTGCTCTGCGTGTTACAGATACACACTGTTCTGCGTGTCACACACTGCTCTGCGTGTTACAGATACACACTGTTCTGCGTGTCACACACTGCTCTGCGTGTCACACATACACACTGCTCTGCGTGTTACACATACACACTGCTCTGCGTGTTACACATACACACTGCTCTGAGTGTTACAGATACACACTGCTCTGCATGTTTCAGATACACACTGCTCTGCGTGTTACACATACACACTGTTCTGCGTGTCACACACTGCTCTGCGTGTTACAGATACACACGGTTCTGCGTGTCACACACTGCTCTGCGTGTTACAGATACACACTGTTCTGCGTGTCACACACTGCTCTGCGTGTTACACATACACACTGTTCTGCGTGTCACACACTGCTCTGCGTGTTACAGATACACACTGTTCTGCGTGTCACACACTGCTCTGCATGTTACACATACACACTGCTCTGCATGTTACACATACACACTGTTCTGCGTGTTACACATACACACTGCTCTGAGTGTTACAGATACACACTGCTCTGAGTGTTACAGATACACACTGCTCTGCATGTTTCAGATACACACTGCTCTGCATGCTACACATACACACTGTTCTGCATGTCACACACTGCTCTGCGTGTTACAGATACACACTGCTCTGCATGTTTCAGATACACACTGCTCTGCATGCTACACATACACACTGTTCTGCGTGTCACACACTGCTCTGCGTGTTACAGATACACACTGCTCTGCGTGTTACAGATACACACTGTTCTGCGTGTCACTCACTGCTCTGCGTGTTACAGATACACACTGTTCTGCGTGTCACACACTGCTCTGCGTGTTACAGATACACACTGTTCTGCGTGTCACACACTGCTCTGAGTGTTACAGATACACACTGCTCTGAGTGTTACAGATACACTGCTCTGCATGTTTCAGATACACACTGCTCTGCATGCTACACATACACACTGTTCTGCGTGTCACACACTGCTCTGCGTGTTACAGATACACACTGCTCTGCGTGTTACAGATACACACTGTTCTGCGTGTCACTCACTGCTCTGCGTGTTACAGATACACAATGTTCTGCGTGTCACACACTGCTCTGCGTGTTACAGATACACACTGTTCTGCGTGTCACACACTGCTCTGCGTGTTACAGATACACACTGTTCTGCGTGTCACACACTGCTCTGCGTGTCACACATACACACTGCTCTGCGTGTTACACATACACACTGTTCTGCGTGTCACACACTGCTCTGCGTGTTACAGATACACACTGTTCTGCGTGTCACACTGCTCTGCATGTTACACATACACACTACTCTGCATGTTACACATACACACTGTTCTGCGTGTTACACATACACACTGCTCTGAGTGTTACAGATACACACTGCTCTGAGTGTTACAGATACACACTGCTCTGCATGTTTCAGATACACACTGCTCTGCATGCTACACATACACACTGCTCTGCGTGTTACAGATACACACTGCTCTGCGTGTTACAGATACACACTGTTCTGCGTGTCACTCACTGCTCTGCGTGTTACAGATACACACTGTTCTGCGTGTCACACACTGCTCTGCGTGTTACAGATACATACTGTTCTGCGTGTCACACACTGCTCTGCATGTTACAGATACACACTGTTCTGCGTGTCACACACTGCTCTGCATGTCACACATACACACTGCTCTGCGTGTTACACATACACACTGTTCTCCGTGTCACACACTGCTCTGCGTGTTACAGATACACACTGTTCTGCGTGCCACACACTGCTCTGCATGTTACACATACACACTGCTCTGCATGTTACACATACACACTGTTCTGCGTGTTACACATACACACTGCTCTGAGTGTTACAGATACACACTGCTCTGAGTGTTACAGATACACACTGCTCTGCATGTTTCAGATACACACTGCTCTGCATGCTACACATACACACTGTTCTGCGTGTCACACACTGCTCTGCGTGTTACAGATACACACTGCTCTGCGTGTTACAGATACACACTGTTCTGCGTGTCACTCACTGCTCTGCGTGTTACAGATACACACTGTTCTGCGTGTCACACACTGCTCTGCGTGTTACAGATACACACTGTTCTGCGTGTCACACACTGCTCTGCGTGTTACAGATACACACTGTTCTGCGTGTTACAGATACACACTGTTCTGCGTGTCACACATACACACTGCTCTGCGTGTTACACATACACACTGCTCTGCGTGTTACACATACACACTGCTCTGAGTGTTACAGATACACACTGCTCTGCATGTTTCAAATACACACTGCTCTGCGTGTTACACATACACACTGTTCTGCGTGTCACACACTGCTCTGCGTGTTACAGATACACACGGTTCTGCGTGTCACACACTGCTCTGCGTGTTACAGATACACACTGTTCTGCGTGTCACACACTGCTCTGCGTGTTACACATACACACTGTTCTGCGTGTCACACACTGCTCTGCGTGTTACAGATACACACTGTTCTGCGTGTCACACACTGCTCTGTATGTTACACATACACACTGCTCTGCATGTTACACATACACACTGTTCTGCGTGTTACACATACACACTGCTCTGAGTGTTACAGATACACACTGCTCTGAGTGTTACAGATACACACTGCTCTGCATGTTTCAGATACACACTGCTCTGCATGCTACACATACACACTGTTCTGCGTGTCACACACTGCTCTGCGTGTTACAGATACACACTGCTCTGCATGTTTCAGATACACACTGCTCTGCATGCTACACACACACACTGTTCTGCGTGTCACACACTGCTCTGCGTGTTACAGATACACACTGCTCTGCGTGTTACAGATACACACTGTTCTGCGTGTCACTCACTGCTCTGCGTGTTACAGATACACACTGTTCTGCGTGTCACACACTGCTCTGCGTGTTACAGATACACACTGTTCTGCGTGTCACACACTGCTCTGCGTGTTACAGATACACACTGCTCTGCATGTCACACACTGCTCTGCGTGTTACAGATACACACTGTTCTGCGTGTCACACACTGCTCTGCGTGTCACACATACACACTGCTCTGCGTGTTACACATACACACTGCTCTGCGTGTTACACATACACACTGCTCTGCGTGTTACACATACACACTGTTCTGCGTGTCACACACTGCTCTGCGTGTTACAGATACACACGGTTCTGCGTGTCACACACTGCTCTGCGTGTTACAGATACACACTGTTCTGCGTGTCACACACTGCTCTGCGTGTTACACATACACACTGTTCTGCGTGTCACACACTGCTCTGCATGTTACACATACACACTGTTCTGCGTGTTACAGATACACACTGCTCTGAGTGTTACAGATACACACTGCTCTGCATGTTTCAGATACACACTGCTCTGCATGCTACACATACACACTGTTCTGCGTGTCACACACTGCTCTGCGTGTTACAGATACACACTGCTCTGCGTGTCACTCACTGCTCTGCGTGTTACAGATACACACTGTTCTGCGTGTCACTCACTGCTCTGCGTGTTACAGATACAGACCGTTCTGCGTGTCACACACTGCTCTGCGTGTTACAGATACACACTGTTCTGCGTGTCACACACTGCTCTGCGTGTTACACATACACACTGTTCTGCGTGTCACACACTGCTCTGCGTGTTACAGATACACACTGTTCTGCGTGTCACACACTGCTCTGTATGTTACACATACACACTGCTCTGCATGTTACACATACACACTGTTCTGCGTGTTACACATACACACTGCTCTGAGTGTTACAGATACACACTGCTCTGAGTGTTACAGATACACACTGCTCTGCATGTTTCAGATACACACTGCTCTGCATGCTACACATACACACTGTTCTGCGTGTCACACACTGCTCTGCGTGTTACAGATACACACTGCTCTGCATGTTTCAGATACAAACTGCTCTGCATGCTACACATACACACTGTTCTGCGTGTCACACACTGCTCTGCGTGTTACAGATACACACTGCTCTGCGTGTTACAGATACACACTGTTCTGCGTGTCACTCACTGCTCTGCGTGTTACAGATACACACTGTTCTGCGTGTCACACACTGCTCTGCGTGTTACAGATACACACTGTTCTGCGTGTCACACACTGCTCTGCGTGTTACAGATACACACTGTTCTGCATGTCACACACTGCTCTGCGTGTTACAGATACACACTGTTCTGCGTGTCACACACTGCTCTGCGTGTCACACATACACACTGCTCTGCGTGTTACACATACACACTGCTCTGCGTGTTACACATACACACTGCTCTGCGTGTTACACATACACACTGTTCTGCGTGTCACACACTGCTCTGCGTGTTACAGATACACACGGTTCTGCGTGTCACACACTGCTCTGCGTGTTACAGATACACACTGTTCTGCGTGTCACACACTGCTCTGCGTGTTACACATACACACTGTTCTGCGTGTCACACACTGCTCTGCATGTTACACATACACACTGCTCTGAGTGTTACAGATACACACTGCTCTGAGTGTTACAGATACACACTGCTCTGCATGTTTCAGATACACACTGCTCTGCATGCTACACATACACACTGTTCTGCGTGTCACACACTGCTCTGCGTGTTACAGATACACACTGCTCTGCGTGTCACTCACTGCTCTGCGTGTTACAGATACACACTGTTCTGCGTGTCACTCACTGCTCTGCGTGTTACAGATACAGACCGTTCTGCGTGTCACACACTGCTCTGCGTGTTACAGATACACACTGCTCTGCATGTTTCAGATACACACTGCTCTGCATGCTACACATACACACTGTTCTGCGTGTCACACACTGCTCTGCGTGTTACAGATACACACTGCTCTGCGTGTTACAGATACACACTGTTCTGCGTGTCACTCACTGCTCTGCGTGTTACAGATACACACTGTTCTGCGTGTCACACACTGCTCTGCGTGTTACAGATACACACTGTTCTGCGTGTCACACACTGCTCTGAGTGTTACAGATACACACTGCTCTGAGTGTTACAGATACACTGCTCTGCATGTTTCAGATACACACTGCTCTGCATGCTACACATACACACTGTTCTGCGTGTCACACACTGCTCTGCGTGTTACAGATACACACTGCTCTGCGTGTTACAGATACACACTGTTCTGCGTGTCACACACTGCTCTGCGTGTTACAGATACACACTGTTCTGCGTGTCACACACTGCTCTGCGTGTCACACATACACACTGCTCTGCGTGTTACACATACACACTGTTCTGCGTGTCACACACTGCTCTGCGTGTTACAGATACACACTGTTCTGCGTGTCACACTGCTCTGCATGTTACACATACACACTACTCTGCATGTTACACATACACACTGTTCTGCGTGTTACACATACACACTGCTCTGAGTGTTACAGATACACACTGCTCTGAGTGTTACAGATACACACTGCTCTGCATGTTTCAGATACACACTGCTCTGCATGCTACACATACACACTGTTCTGCGTGTCACACACTGCTCTGCGTGTTACAGATACACACTGCTCTGCGTGTTACAGATACACACTGTTCTGCGTGTCACTCACTGCTCTGCGTGTTACAGATACACACTGTTCTGCGTGTCACACACTGCTCTGCGTGTTACAGATACACACTGTTCTGCGTGTCACACACTGCTCTGCATGTTACAGATACACACTGTTCTGCGTGTCACACACTGCTCTGCGTGTCACACATACACACTGCTCTGCGTGTTACACATACACACTGTTCTGCGTGTCACACACTGCTCTGCGTGTTACAGATACACACTGTTCTGCGTGTCACACACTGCTCTGCATGTTACACATACACACTGCTCTGCATGTTACACATACACACTGTTCTGCGTGTTACACATACACACTGCTCTGAGTGTTACAGATACACACTGCTCTGAGTGTTACAGATACACACTGCTCTGCATGTTTCAGATACACACTGCTCTGCATGCTACACATACACACTGTACTGCGTGTCACACACTGCTCTGCGTGTTACAGATACACACTGCTCTGCGTGTTACAGATACACACTGTTCTGCGTGTCACTCACTGCTCTGCGTGTTACAGATACACACTGTTCTGCGTGTCACACACTGCTCTGCGTGTTACAGATACACACTGTTCTGCGTGTCACACACTGCTCTGCGTGTTACAGATACACACTGTTCTGCGTGTTACAGATACACACTGTTCTGCGTGTCACACATACACACTGCTCTGCGTGTTACACATACACACTGCTCTGCGTGTTACACATACACACTGCTCTGCGTGTTACACATACACACTGCTCTGAGTGTTACAGATACACACTGCTCTGCATGTTTCAGATACACACTGCTCTGCGTGTTACACATACACACTGTTCTGCGTGTTACACATACACACTGCTCTGAGTGTTACAGATACACACTGCTCTGAGTGTTACAGATACACACTGCTCTGCATGTTTCAGATACACACTGCTCTGCATGCTACACATACACACTGTTCTGCGTGTCACACACTGCTCTGCGTGTTACAGATACACACTGCTCTGCGTGTCACTCACTGCTCTGCGTGTTACAGATACACACTGTTCTGCGTGTCACTCACTGCTCTGCGTGTTACAGATACAGACCGTTCTGCGTGTCACACACTGCTCTGCGTGTTACAGATACACACTGTTCTGCGTGTCACACACTGCTCTGCGTGTTACAGATACACACTGTTCTGCGTGTCACACACTGCTCTGCGTGTTACAGATACACTGTTCTGCGTGTACCACATACTGCTCTGCGTGTTACAGATACACACTGTTCTGCGTGTCACACACTGCTCTGCGTGTTACAGATACACACTGTTCTGCGTGTCACACACTGCTCTGCGTGTTACAGATACACACTGCTCTGCGTGTTACAGATACACACTGCTCTGCCTGTTACAGATACACACTGTTCTGCGTGTCACACACTGCTCTGCATGTTACAGATACACACTGTTCTGCGTGTCACACACTGCTCTGCGTGTTACAGATACACACTGCTCTGCGTGTTACAGATACACACTGTTCTGCGTGTCACACACTGCTCTGCGTGTTACAGATACACACTGTTCTGCGTGTCACACACTGCTCTGTGTGTTACAGATACACACTGCTCTGCGTGTCACACACTGCTCTGCGTGTTACAGATACACACTGTTCTGCGTGTCACACACTGCTCTGCGTGTTACAGATACACACTGCTCTGCGTGTCACACACTGCTCTGCGTGTTACAGATACACACTGTTCTGCGTGTCACACACTGCTCTGCGTGTTACAGATACACACTGCTCTGCGTGTCACACACTGCTCTGTGTGTTACAGATACACACTGTTCTGCGTGTCACACACTGCTCTGCGTGTTACACATACACACTGTTCTGCGTGTCACACACTGCTCTGCGTGTTACAGATACACACTGCTCTGCGTGTCACACACTGCTCTGCGTGTTACAGATACACACTGCTCTGCGTGTCACACACTGCTCTGCGTGTTACAGATACACACTGCTCTGCGTGTCACACACTGCTCTGCGTGCTTGCATGGGGAGGGAAGGTTGTCCTTTGCTTCAGTGAGGGTTTAGAAGCCCCATCATTTCATCAGGATATCGAATGCGTTAAGGGATGATTTGGTGGCGCAGCAGGAGGACCTGCATCCGGGTGCGGCATACGGTCATCTGGAACTTTCTACGGATACAACTGGATCTTGGGGTTTTGGGACCTTTTTTTACGGTTATCCGCGTGCAGAGAGCGGGACGCAAATTTGGATGGAGGAAGGTTTGGTCCATCCCTGGACATTTTTGGAAATCTTCTCCGGTGGTGGAGGCGGTGAATGGGTTAACAGTCCTCTCTCCCCCGGTGGTGCGGTTAATGAGAAGATCAGAGCTCCTCTGTCTAAGGGAGAACTTTTATATTTGAGCAAAGCATGTTGCAGGGCTGGAGAATAACATGGCCGACACACTCTCTCATTCCAAGGTGACGTTGTGCCGGGAGCTGGCGCCAGAGGCGGAACCAGAGGGGCACGTGTGCCCGGATCATTTATGGAATCTATGATAAGGAGGTCATTTGCACCATCAACTTGGGCGTCATACGAGGAGGTTTGGAGGGACGAATTTCTTGAAGCCTTTGGAGCCCCAATGGCTTTTGAGTAGCTGGTTGGCGGCATGGTGACATATCTACGGGGCGAGGGATGTCTCCCGGCTCGATGGAAAGGAAGTTGGTGGGTATATCCTTTTTCTGTCAATTGTATGTGTTTTTGGGATGTGACAAATCATTTTTAGGGAAGCGGATGCTGCCGGCTTGGAGAGGAATAATACCTTCTGGGGAAAGAAGATGGCCGGTGTCACCGGGCCTACCAGTACGGATATGTGAGGTACCGGCAGCAGGGTGCTTTTCTAGTTTGAAGGTCGTTTCCCTGGCAGAGTCTGAGTGTGCGGTGATTCCTACATTCATTGGGCAGACAAGAGGGCAGCTTGTAGGCCATACGGTGATTTCAGAGTCGGTGGCTGAGGTATCATGGTTGGACCTTTGGGGTGTGCGATGGGCACAAACTCTTCTGAAGATGAGAATGAGGAGGTCACTTGCTGAGCCAGTAGTTTTCATCTTACATGTTGGGGGAAACCACCCAGACAGGGTGTGGAGAAGTTGATTGATTTTGCAATAAAGGGGACATCGCTCAGATGTCTCTGGCTTTCAGTTCGGCGTTGGTGCTCTGGTCGGCGGTGGTGGAAAAGCAGGTTTGGCATGGAAGCAAGGGAAGTCAGGGCAGTTGAAAAAAGGCAAAAGCTGAACAGGGGGGTGTCCGATTTATCAGGAGTCAGAGGGGAATCTCTTGAAGGTACAGTACAGGAATCCGAAGGGTCAGTGGTCACGCTTGTATAGGGAGGATGGCGTTCATCTTTCAAACAGTACATAACCCTGGACATCTTTAATATTTGTCTTCAGGACAGTACAGAGCGAGCTCTGGGTTTGGTGGTGGTCACGGCAAATTTTAGAGGATACATTTGCCCAGCTCTTTGCAGTGGGTAGTGTTCAGATTGCGTTGCTGGGCAGTGCTAAGGTGGCTGGACTGGTGATGTCCTTCCGGTTTGGATAGTGGTATATTCTTGCTTGGCTGGTTGGCTGACTTGCATTTCTTGCTTGGCTGGTACAGCCGGTGGGCTTTTGGGTATCATACATACGTGAAGCAGGGGGATCATCATGTGTGTGTGCAACATGACACTGCTATTTGGGATATGTTTAACATTCTTATTTTGGGTTTAGGTTGGGAGTTTGCTTATCTGCCACGTTATCTGTATCTATATTTTGCTGTGCCTAAACAAGAGATAGTAAGGATTTAGGGAGCCAGACAGGCTTACAGGGGCAAGAGCCAAACGGTCAAGGGTGCAGTCTTTCACGGAGTTATTAAGGGTGGGCTTCTTTAGGGCCTGCCAAGTGCCCCTTCACTCAATGAGAAGATAACAGCTCACCCACCCGCCCCTTTTATTTATATTGATATTTTTTTACGTGGGTGTTATATTGTCACTGATTGGGGGGGGGGGGGGGGGGGGGGGTGAGGGGACTTGGCCTTGCTGGTTGTGGGTAGTTATTTTGGAAGTCCCTTAAAAGATGCCAGGCACCCCTGTGTCATCCAGGGAGACACTGAGTAGAGGACAGGGGAACACTAGGAAAGGGAGACACTGAGTGGAGGACAGGGGAACACTAGGAAAGGGAGACACTGAGTGGAGGACGGGGGGACACTGGGAGGATAAGAAGATACTGGGAGGAGGACAGGGGGACACTGGGAGGATAAGAAGATACTGGGAGAAGGACGGGGGCACTGGGAGGATAAGAAGATACTGGGAGAAGGACGGGGGCACTGGGAGGATAAGAAGATATTGGGAGGAGGACAGGGGGACACTGGGAGGATAAGAAGATACTGGGAGGAGGACAGGGGGACACTGGGAGGATAAGAAGATACTGGGAGGAGGACAGGGGAACACAGGGAGGATAAGAAGATACTGGGAGGAGGACAGGGGGACACTGGGAGGATAAGAAGATACTGGGAGGAGGACAGGGGGACACTGGGAGGATAAGAAGATACTGGGAGGAGGACAGGGGGACACTGGGAGGATAGGAAGATACTGGGAGGAGGACAGGGGGACACTGGGAGGATAAGAAGATACTGGGAGGAGGACAGGGGGACACTGGGAGGATAAGAAGATACTGGGAGGAGGACAGGGGGACACTGGGAGGATAAGAAGATACTGGGAGGAGGACAGGGGGACACTGGGAGGATAGGAAGATACTGGGAGGAGGACAGGGGGACACTGGGAGGATAAGAAGATATTGGGAGGAGGACAGGGGGACACTGGGAGGATAAGAAGATACTGGGAGGAGGACAGGGGAACACAGGGAGGATAAGAAGATACTGGGAGGAGGACAGGGGGACACTGGGAGGATAAGATGATACTGGGAGGAGGACAGGGGAACACAGGGAGGATAAGATGATACTGGGAGGAGGACAGGGGGACACTGGGAGGATAAGATGATACTGGGAGGAGGACAGGGGAACACTGGGAGGATAAGATGATACTGGGAGGAGGACAGGGGAACACTGGGAAGAGGATGGTGGGGTCACAGGAGACCAGGACTCTCATGGTATCAAGCACCAGACAGAACAAAGAGATCAAATAAACGTATGTGTTCTGACCGGAGCCACCATACACAACACACTATCACCAACAGAGCCATGCTCACTCCACACAGGGGACACAGGGTGAATCGCAGCAGTCCTCGGCGCCACCGAAATGGCTTACCCAGCGTAGCTCCCACTCCTGTGAGGGGTCGGGCTTACCCAGCGTAGCTCCCACTCCTGTGAGGGGTCGGGCTTACCCAGCGTAGCTCCCACTCCTGTGAGGGGTTGGGCTTACCCAGCGTAGCTCCCACTCCTGTGAGGGGTCGGGCTTACCCAGCGTAGCTCCCACTCCTGTGAGGGGTCGGGCTTACCCAGCGTGGCTCCCACTCCTGTGAGGGGTCGGGCTTACCCAGCGTAGCTCCCACTCCTGTGAGGGGTCGGGCTTACCCAGCATAGCTCCCACTCCTGTGAGGGGTCGGGCTTACCCAGCGTGGCTCCCACTCCTGTGAGGGGTCGGGCTTACCCAGCGTAGCTCCCACTCCTGTGAGGGGTCGGGCTTACCCAGCGTAGCTCCCACTCCTGTGAGGGGTCGGGAACTCCAGGCAGCGCTGAATGCAAGTCACAGGCAGGCAAGTTTAAATCTCCTGCTCGCAGAATGGGAGTTTGACAGGTGGCACTGGGAGGGTAGGGAGATACTGGGAGGAGAACAGGGGGCACTGGGAGGGTAGGGAGATACTGGGAGGAGAACAGGGGGCACTGGGAGGGTGGGAGATACTGGGAGGAGGGCAGGGGGTACTAGGAGGGTGGGAGATACTGGGAGGAGGGGAGGGGGCACTGGGAGGGTAGGGAGATACTGGGAGGAGAACAGGGGGCACTGGGAGGGTGGGAGATACTGGGAGCAGGACAGGGGGCACTGGGAGGGTAGGGAGATACTGGGAGGAGAACAGGGGGCACTGGGAGGGTGGGAGATACTGGGAGGAGGGCAGGGGGTACTAGGAGGGTGGGAGATACTGGGAGGAGGGGAGGGGGCACTGGGAGGGTAGGGAGATACTGGGAGGAGAACAGGGGGCACTGGGAGGGTGGGAGATACTGGGAGCAGGACAGGGGGCACTGGGAGGGTAGGGAGATACTGGGAGGAGAACAGGGGGCACTGGGAGGGTGGGAGATACTGGGAGGAGGGCAGGGGGTACTAGGAGGGTGGGAGATACTGGGAGGAGGGGAGGGGGCACTGGGAGGGTAGGGAGATACTGGGAGGAGAACAGGGGGCACTGGGAGGGTGGGAGATACTGGGAGGAGGGCAGGGGGTACTAGGAGGGTGGGAGATACTGGGAGGAGGGCAGGGGTTACTAGGAGGGTGGAGAGCTACTGGGAGCAAAAGAGGGGGCACAGGGAGCAGGACAGGGGGCACAGGGATGAGGACGGGGCACTGGGAGGGTGGGAAGATACTGGGAGGACAGGGGGCACTGGGAGGGCAGGGATACTGGGAGGACAGGGGGCACTGGGAGGGCAGGGAGATACTGGGGGTTTGACAGGGGGCACTGGGAGGGCAGGGATAGTGGGAGGACAGGGGGCACTGGGAGGGCAGGGATACTGGGAGGACGGGGCACTGGGAGGGCAGGGAGATACTGGGGGTTTGACAGGTGGCACTGGGAGGGCAGGGATACTGGGAGGACGGGGCACTGGGAGGGCAGGGATACTGGGAGGACGGGGCACTGGGAGGGCAGAGATACAGGGAGGAGCACAGGGGGCACAGGGAGGGCAGGGATACTGGGAGGATAGGGGGCACAGGGAGGGCAGGGATACTGGGAGGATAGGGGGCACAGGGAGGGCAGGGATACTGGGAGGAGGACAGGGGGCACTGGGAGGGCGGGGAGATACTGGGAGTAGGGCGGGGAGATACTGGGAGGACAGGGGGCACTGGGAGGAGGACAGGGGGCACTGGGAGGAGGACAGGGGGCACTGGGAGGACAGGGGGCACTGGGAGGAGGACAGGGGGCACTGGGAGGAGGACAGGGGGCACTGGGAAGACGGGGCACTGGGAGGGCGAGGAGATACTGGGAGGGAGGTGAGATACTAGGAGGAGGACGGGATACTGGGAGGACAGGGGGCACTGGAAGGAGGACAGGGGCACTGGGAGGAGGACAGGGGACACTGGACAGGGGGCACTGGGAGGGAGGGGAGATACAGGGAGGACAGGGGGCACTGGGAGGGCAGGGAGATACTGGGAGGAGGACAGGGATACTGGGAGGATAGGGGGCACAGGGAGGGCAGGGAGATACTGGGAGGACAGGGAGGGCAGGGATACTGGGGTGACAGGGGGCACTGGGAGGGCAGGGAGATACTGGGGGTTTGACAGGTGGCACTGGGAGGGCAGGGATACTGGGAGGACGGGGCACTGGGAGGGCAGGGATACTGGGAGGAGGACATGGGGCACTGGGAGGGCAGGGAGATACTGGGAGGAGGACAGGGGGCACTGGGAGGGCAGAGATACAGGGAGGAGGACAGGGGGCACTGGGAGGGCAGGGATACTGGGAGGATAGGGGGCACAGGGAGGGCAGGGATACTGGGAGGATAGGGGGCACAGGGAGGGCAGGGATACTGGGAGGATAGGGGGCACAGGGAGGGCAGGGATACTGGGAGGAGGACAGGGGGCACTGGGAGGGCGGGGAGATACTGGGAGTAGGGCGGGGAGATACTGGGAGGACAGGGGGCACTGGGAGGAGGACAGGGGGCACTGGGAGGACAGGGGGCACTGGGAGGAGGACAGGGGGCACTGGGAGGACAGGGGACACTGGGAAGACGGGGCACTGGGAGGGCGAGGAGATACTGGGAGGAGGACGGGATACTGGGAGGACAGGGGGCACTGGAAGGAGGACAGGGGCACTGGAAGGAGGACAGGGGCACTGGGAGGGAGGGGAGATACAGGGAGGACAGGGGGCACTGGGAGGGCGAGGAGATACTGGGAGGACAGGGGGCACTGGGAGGGCGGGGATACTGGGAGGAGGACAGGGGGCACTGGGAGGGTGGGGAGATACTGGGAGCAAGACATGGGGCACTGGGAGGACAGGGAGATACTGGGAGGAGGACAGGGGCACTGGGAGGACAGGGAGATACTGGGAGGAGGACAGGGGCACTGGGAGGAGGACAGGGGCACTGGGAGGGAGGGGAGATACGGGGAGGAAAGGGGGCACTGGGAGGAGGACAGGGGCACTGGGAGGACAGGGGGCACTGGGAGGAGGACAGGGGGCACTGGGAGGACAGGGGCACTGGGAGGACAGGGGGCACTGGGAGGGCGGGGAGATACTGGGAGGACAGGGGGAACTGGGAGGAGGACAGGGGGCACTGGGAGGAGGACAGGGGGCACTGGGAGGAGGACAGGGGGCACTGGGAGGAGGACAGGGGGCACTGGGAGGAGGACAGGGGGCACTGGGAGGGCGGGGAGATACTGGGAGGACAGGGGGCACTGGGAGGGCGAGGAGATACTGGGAGGACAGGGGGCACTGGGAGGGCGAGGAGATACTGGGAGGACAGGGGGCACTGGGAGGGCGGGGAGATACTGGGAGGACAGGGGGCACTGGGAGGAGGACAGGGGGCACTGGGAGGAGGACAGGGGGCACTGGGAGGACAGGGAGATACTGGGAGGACAGGGGGCACTGGGAGGACAGGGAGATACTGGGAGGACAGGGGGCACTGGGGGGAGGACAGGGGGCACTGGGAGGACAGGGGGCACTGGGAGGGCGGGGAGATACTGGGAGGACAGGGGGCACTGGGAGGGCGGGGAGATACTGGGAGGACAGGGGGCACTGGGGGGAGGGCGGGGAGATACTGGGAGGAAGGAAGCTATCCTGTGCCCTCTCTGTGTTTCTTGATCCTTAACCCCTTAAAATATCCTTCTTTGCTCTAACCACTATTGCAGACGTCTCCGCGTGTAATTAACCACCAGTACAAACACAAAAACACCATGACTTATTTAGCAAGCCGAGCAGGAAGTTTGCATTCTTAACGATCCATTTTTTCCCCGTGTACGGTAATTATCCAGAAAGGCATTTAACATTGTTTAATAAGACAAGGTGTTGACCAGAAGTGTCACTTCCATTTGTTCCTGGAGCACAGAAGCTATTAGCTCCGGTTGTTTAATGGCCTGTGTCCTACGGTGGATATTACAAACACTTACAGTCCTTGTCATCAAACCACTTACCCATCGTTCGTCTTTGGGAAATGTGGCGCTTTACTTCCTCACTGCCGTGGAGCCCGGAACAAATTGCAGGGAAGGATGCAGGATGCACGTGTCTTAACAAGACTGGGTTTCATTTCTATGCTTTTTATAATCATTTATATTATTGTGACTTGCAGACGCTCAATTCGAATTCCTAGTCGAACTTCAGAACAAATCTGCGTCTGTGTGTGTGTGTTTTTTTTAAATTAAATAACACTGGAAACCAAAATTAAACCCAAATCACAGCAACATTTTTTAGAACCAAAACACCAGTGAAAGTGGCCACCTTTATTAGTAATATTATTATAGACCCTTATTATTAATATTATTATAGACCCTTATTATTATTAATATTATTATACACTCTTATTATTATTAATATTATTATACACCCTTATTATTATTAATATTATTATACACCCTTATTAGTAATATTATTATAGACCCTTATTATTAATATTATTATACACCCTTATTATTAATATTATTATAAACCCTTATTATTAATATTATTATAGACCCTTATTAGTAATATTAGTATACACCCTTATTATTAATATTATTATACCCCCATATTAGTAATATTATTATACACCCTTATTATTAATATTATTATACACCCTTATTATTAATATTATTATACTCCCATATTAGCAATATTATTATACTCCCTTATTAGCAATATTATTATAGACCCTTATTAGCAATATTATTATACACTCTTATTAGTAATATTATTATACAATCTTATTAGTAATATTATTATACACTCTTATTAGTAATATTATACACTCTTATTAGTAATATTATTATACACTCTTATTAGTAATATTCTACACTCTTATTAGTAATATTATTATACACTCTTATTAGTAATATTATTATACACTCTTATTAGTAATATTATTACACACCCTTATTAGCAATATTTTTTTTCTGCACCCTTATTAGTAAAATTATTACACAGTATAACGCTACTGTGTCCTGGTTTGCACTGGACTGTATAAAAACATACATAAGTCTCTAGTTTGCTAGTTTTAAATGTATGTACTGTATGACTATCTTTATGTATATAGCGCCCACAGTGTACTCTGCGCTGTACAAGAGAGACAACACAGCAACGGAAATTATAATACATTGAGTGCAACAAATAAGATCAGACATTAGGAAAGGAAATCCCTGCCCTGAAGAGCTTACAATCTAAGTGCAATGTTGGAAGACACCGAGACAGCAGGAGAGGGGATAAGTTATTAATAGTAATAAGACACGAATACACGATTCATCAATTAATTCCTCATCTCAGCGAGACCAAAGTTCAACAACTTGTGTCAAGCCTACACATGAAATGGATTAGAAGTGCAGCAGTTGGAAGCGATGCCTGCGTTGGTCCGCAGTTATTAATGGAAGACGGGATGGAGAACATTTGGAAGAGACAAGACAATCTTTTCAAGGGAACCTTCCACTGTATATAACAAAAGACACAAAGCCCCAGTGCTACATCCAACGTGAGACATGATATAGTTACACACTTATCTGTTTATCTTCTCACAAGTGAGGGTCACTTAGTAACACTCTTTGGCCAAAGTATTTTACGCTTACACCCCCATCACGGCCCATCTGTGGGTCCTAACACTGCCTGGGAAAGCTCCCCTAACCTCTCTATCGAAGGGAAAGATGGGTCATTCACAGGGGCAGAGCAAGAACTGCTATATAAAGGTGGTCTCAGCAGCATAAAACAAGGGAGGTGGGCTCACAAACCTCCAAACTATTGTTACCAAGCTCAGAACCCAAACCCACCACACCATATATATCTGTGTCACAAAGAGCGCGGCCAGGATTGTGACCTTATGTATACTACAAAAGACACACAGCCCCAGTGCTACACCCAATATGACAAAGGATATAGTTAATGAGCCTCAATAGGAGAGTGTTGGACCAGTTTACCCCCGCTCTCACGCACGGATGTGACACTGGGACCCTAAATGCGAAGAAAACTCAGCAGCTTCAGACAAGGCAGAGAAGTATGGAGAGATGCGTGCTGGGTATTACCCGGAGAGACAGGAACCAGAATTCAATGTTTTCCAAACCAAACACAAGCCTGTGACGTCATCACAAGGGGGAAGAAATTAAAATGGTGGTGGGCCGGACATATCGCAAGAAGAAATGACCATCGTTGGACAGGGATGGTACTCGGCTGGATTCCAAGGGACTAGAGTCGTTTAGCGAGAAGACCCAGTCCCAGAGTATCATATATTTATATATTTAGTTGTGCCAGCAGGAGGGCTACTGGGAACGTGACCTCAAATATACAACAGGAACAAACACACCCCAATGCACGTCCAATATGGAAAATTATTTCATTTCCATTTGTTTTTCCTTCTCATCAGTAAAGGGCGTTTAGTTCAATCCTTTGTCCAAAACATGTTTAGCTGCAACAATGTCATGTGAAGGTAACGTCAAGGTGACCCTATCAGCAGGTCCAACACTACCAATGTTATACTCTGTGCTCTGTGTGATATGTATGCAGGATTGTAAGGTGTTAACATTTAGAAGCATACTATGTGCTGAGTGTGAGTTACTGTGCAATTAAAGGCGAAATCCATGTGGGCGATTTTTTTGTTTAACATAAGATTGAAGTAGGGGGTCTCCTGAGCTGAACCCCCATTAATTTCGGCTGTGGGCACCCCTGCTTCAGGAGAGACAGACGTCTGTAGGGGGCGCCACTCCGCTCGGCTAGCAGGGTTCACGTAATGGCGGAGTTTCCAAGCTCCCGCGCACTTTACACTTTGTCGAGATACCGGCGCCCCCTACGGAGAGGTCTGTATCTCGGGAAGCAGGGGGCCCCGGAGCTGAAATTAATGGGGTTCAGCACCAGGGACACATGTAAAAAAAAAAAAAAAAGCAGCAATAAGAAAAAAACATGAACTGCTCCCTTAAAACTGGTAAAAAAAACCAGTTTTCCCCATACATCGTTGATTTGTTTCCTCTTCTCTCTGTAGGGGAAGAAATACAAAGTACTCAGTATACAATGGGTGAGTAGGACCTTCTGAGGGGGTCAAGTTGATATGACCTTGAAGTGGTTGCAACTTATCATGTTTTGGCCAAAAGATGAACTGAATTACCCATATTTATGAGAAGGAAAAGCATGAAGAAATGAATCGAAGAATTGGACGTGTTTTGTGTCTTCTTTGTTTACTGTTGGATTCCAACGGATATAAAGACGCCGCCCCAAAGTAAGATGAGAGGATGAGATGAGACAATGTGTGGGAGCGACGTGGAGGCTGTAACCGCAGGACCTGGGAGATCACTGGGGAGGCTTCATCCAGAAGTGGGGGGAGACGGGCTGGAGATGATATATGTATATGTATATTTATACATATGTAGCACATGTCCCCCCCCTCTGGGAAACTTGTGTAGGCTACTGCTGATGTAGTGCTGGTTACCTGCGAGGGAACAGGAGAGATGAGTTGCCCGCGATAGTGTGGGGGGAACAGGACAGTCTGTTTGGGGATCCGCTAGTTCTCCTCCTCTTGGTGTCAGCACCCCCAGACATAGTGGGTTCAGCAGAGCTGAAAACAGTCCCACCATGACATCCTTTACCCCTGATTCCTCTGTCCAACAGACTGCCGCCGAGACAGAAGTATACACTGGCGACACACTTTATTCGAGCTCGGCTAGTCCCACGAATTCGGGTATACCCGGGTGTATTGAGGTTTGTGACTGTTTTCTGCCCGAGTGCATTGAGTTATTTTCCAAGCAGGGATTTAAGCATTTTATTCCCGCTGGCTGCAATACTGCACAGTATATATATATAAACTGCATTACAATTCATGAATTTATGCCATCTGGTAGACACGCGAAGCATTGCAGCCTATTAAATCCTAATCATTATCATTTAACAGATCAGCCGCCCATCAGCCAGGCATGAACCCAGGCTGGGAAGGCAAACGCAACGGGGCTTGTCAGAGGTGAGGAGTGGCGCATTCCAGGTATCTGCCAGGTACATACCGGGTATTTGCTCGAATAAAGTGTGTCGGTGCAGTAAATGAGGATGATCTTTATTGTAGCAGCCACTGCCGGACTCATTACAGCGTATGCTTCAGTTGATAGGATAGATCCCTGGCTTCTGGATGGTACTGGGTAATATTGAGGCCTGGCTAGAGTAGCTTGTTGCCCTCAGCCCAGGAGGCTGAGCACATGTCTCCCTCCCAGCCGGGAGGAGACGTCTCCAACACTCTCCTACCCCATGCAGGGGCAGGCTCGAAACCAACTGAAGGTCTCACTCCTAAGGGGCTGAACTTCAATCTATAATTTAGGCACTTCCTTCCTGAAGCTCAAAGAGGGAGGGCCCAGTATCTGTACCACCATTTGCTATCACAGATCCCTGTGTCATCTCCACTCCTGTAACTAAGGAAGTCAGCATGTGGAGGGGGAAAACCCCATAGGATAGCCTGTCACTATCTACATTTTATTAGAACTTACATAGGCTGATCATATTTTCTTGAGACAAAAACGGGACATTGGGATGGCACCATTCAGCAGACCCCCCCCCCCACCCTTCATGATCTTCCCCAGACCCTTTCAGCAGTCCCCTCATCATCAACCACCCTCCCCCCCATGCCTACCTGATCGTGGCAGCGGCATCTTCTGAAGAAGAAGCGGCGGCGGCAGGCCTCAGGTCAGCAGCGCAAGGTCAGACGTGCACTATAGCAGCAGCAGACCCCGGAAGTTCTGGGTCACACTGCTAGAGCGAGTTACTCTGCTGGAGCAAGGGGGGGGGGAAGGGGGAGGGAGGGAGCGCTAGTGCGTCCATGCGTCGTCCAACTGCTGGTGTGAGCTCGGGGGGGGCGCGTTACACTTCTGGAGCGCTCCTTCCCTACCGGTGAAGGGGGGCCGTCACGGGCCGCATGCAAAAACGGGACAAAGTTGACATTTATATTAAAACGACGGGACGGTCAGGAAATATGAAAAAAAAAACAGTACTGTCCCCTTTAAAACGGTACATATGGTCAGCCTAAACTTACATGACAGGGAAGGTAGAGAGATTTGTATTGTTTAATATATAGCTTTCCTTTTATAAAACATGATAACTTTACATAACAGATAAGAAGTGTAAAGGCCGAGGCTGAGCTCGTGAGGAAGGGGTTAAATATATTATTGTAGAATCTTAAAAGTGAGAAACAGCAGTAACCCCCGCCCCCACCGCTGCAGTCCTGCTTCTGCACACACAAGCCCAATTTCAAAGCCTGAGCACACATCCAGAGTCACAACTAATGCAGGTTTGAAAGGCATTTCCAGCTGATATTGAACCACTTACAATTAAAAACATACACAAATTCATTTTCTGACCATGCAAACAGTGTGCCTCGGCTTTCCTCTAATGTACAACGGCAGGGGTGCCCATTCAGACTCAATACCACATTCATTTTCAAAGTTAACTTAGAAAGTACTAAATCCACATCCAGCGCTGATTGTTGCATTGAAAGTTTGTTCAGCTTCGTCTTTCGCCCTTTTGTGTGTTTTGTAAAGAAAGTGTTTATAGAATTGTAACAGGGACTTATCACTGTTTGAGAGAAACTGCCTCTAAATCCAGCAGTGTCCTGGTTAATTGCACACAGGCAATCAACCAGACTTCCCCTGGCTGATTAGGACTCTTAAAGCCTGGTGTGAGAAACAGGAGATTCCTTAGCTCACATTTGGGCTGACAGAAGGAGAGCAGAGAAGCCTGCACACAGACATTGTCTTTAGCACAAATGCTGTGCTCATATCAAGACACCCAGACACCTATATTTTCTGGACACAGAGGACCCAGGAACCTGCCAGAGACTGACATGGAGGGCCACAAGTTTAAGGTAACTCCTGAGACTTTGGGGTGATAATGGGAATATCCCTCCAGTCCTGCAGATAGGGTCTGCGGAAGTAAGTTAGCCCTTACACAGGGATAGGGGTTTGTTATTTGGTTGTTTTTGTATGTTTTGCCTGGATAAAGGAACAGGCTCAATAAAACCAAGATATAATTTCACCCTAAAACTGTCTCCATTTGCATACCTCTGCACACATCTCTTACAAGAATCTACAGCATTAAAAAGAACCCAGACCCTCTCTAATAGCGCATCTGAGATCAGATACTGTACATTGTAAGGAACCCCAACCCTCTCTAATAGGGAGTCTGAGATCAGATACATTGTAAGGAACCCCAACCCTCTCTAATAGCGCGTCTGAGAGCAGATGCATCGTAAGGAACCCCAACCCTTTCTAATAGCGCGTCTGAGATCAGATACATTGTAAGGAACCAGAACCCTCTCTAATAGCGCATCTGAGATCAGATGCATTGTAAGGAACCCCAACCCTCTCTAATAGTGCGTCTGAGATCAGATGCAACGTAAGAACCCCAACCCTCTCTAATAGCGTGTCTGAGATCAGATGCATGGTAAGGAACCCCAACCCTCTCTAATAGCGCGTCTGAGATCAGATACATTGTAAGGAACCCCAACCCTCTCTAATAGCGCGTCTGAGATCAGATACATTGTAAGGAACCCCAACCCTCTCTAATAGCGCGTCTGAGATCAGATACATTGTAAGGAACCCCAACCCTCTCTAATAGCGCATCTGAGATCAGACACATTGTAAGGAACCCCAACCCTCTCTAATAGCGTGTCTGAGATCAGATACATTGTAAGGATCCCCAATCCTCTCTAATAGTGTGCCTGAGATCAGATACATTCTAAGGATCCCCAATCCTCTCTAATAGCGTGTCTGAGATCAGATGCATGGTAAGGAACCCCAACCCTCTCTAATAGCGCGTCTGAGATCAGATACATTGTAAGGAACCCCAACCCTCTCTAATAGCGTGTCTGAGATCAGATGCATGGTAAGGATCCCCAACCCTCTCTAATAGTAATGCATTGTAAATTCTTCTGTATTTGCATGGACAAAACTATCTGTAACCCCTCTTTATTTCCCTAGGTGTCTTGGTATGGAGATATTTGCGGGGGGCCTGAATCCGCCTCCCCTGTATAGAGAATAATCAGCTGGCAAGAACCAGGCTGAGGTCTCACAACACAGAGTATAACACGTATCTTACACGTATCCGTACTGTATGTATGTAGGACACAATGATTATATACAGAGGCCCTGAACAGCACGTTTCACACTTGCAAAGAGAGATTAAGGATGTACCTCTCTGTGCAATTGTCCCACAATATCTCTGTCTTAGCCCCAGTGGCCCCGATCCTAACTAACTAAAGGGCCACTGTTGGTGCCGGCACAGCGTTGGCGCTCGTGTGGTATATGTTGGTATTATAGGTGCAGGCCTGTTACTTCACAAAGAGTGGTGTAAGCGGTGTACAGGGAAAAGGATACTGCATGGTGGTAGGGGGTCCCCTGGATGTGGTTCCGTGAGGCCTACTCACGGCTTCGGAGCTCTCTGAGGACGTGGGTCCCCTTTACACAGATGAAGCACTCTCTGGGACGTCTCAGCTACCTCCAGAACGTGCTGCTCTGGCAGACTGGGCCCTGCTACCGCGGGACAGGTCCTCCTGCTCTCTGCAGCTCTCAGCACTTGCTGCTCCCAGCCTATATCTCACCAGTGTCCCCGGGACAGGTCCTCCTGCTCTCTGCAGCTCTCACCCTCAGCACGTGCTGCTCCCAGCCTATATCTCTGGCCACTCCTCCTCTGTGATGTCATACTCCCAATGTCCTATGATCTCAGTTCTTTCTGTGTCTCACAGCCATTGGCTGGAGGGCACGTCCATCAATATGCTTGTGTGTCTTTAGGGGTGCTACATATCTAACACTCCCTAATCCTCACCCCCACAAACCTTAAAAGATCTAGCTGTATGGCTAAACCATACTCCACCCTGAGACATACTCCACACCTACAATTAGCAGCCACTTTACTTTTTGTTTCAACATTGCCCCTTATTCCCTCTAGATTGTAAGCTCCCAGGATCAGGGCCTCATTACCTCCTCTGTTTCTTTGCGCTTGTCTGTCCCGGGGTACCCCATGGATGAAAAACACTTCCCTACAGGAACAGATATAGCATGTTTCCGAATGGGACACCCTGCAGCGTTATTCCTGCGGTGCCTTGACACGTGGCCACGGGTGGCAGAGGCATCGGAGAAACTAGTCATGCTACATCTGTATATACCTGTAAGCCCGCTCAGTGCCGGCATCAGGAATGTCACACGTACCAAAATGTCCTCAAGTGAACCGCTCAAGTCTTTTTTATTATACTGGTCAGCCCTTATTATAGGATCCCCGGTCTGCCCTTATTATAGGATCCCCGGTCTGCCCTTATTATAGGATCCCCGGTCAGCCCTCATTATAGGATCCCTGGTCAGCCCTTATTATAGGATCCCCGGTCAGCCCTCATTATAGGATCCCCGGTCAGCCCTTATTATAGGATCCCCGGTCAGCCCTTATTATAGGATCCCCGGTCAGCCCTTATTATAGGATCCCCGGTCAGCCCTTATTATAGGATCCCCGGTCAGCCCTTATTATAGGATCCCTGGTCAGCCCTTATTATAGGATCCCCGGTCAGCCCTTATTATAGGATCCCTGGTCAGCCCTTATTATAGGATCCCCGGCCAGCCCTTATTATAGGATCCCCGGTCAGCCCTTATTATAGGATCCCCGGTCAGCCCTTATTATAGGATCCCCGGTCAGCCCTTCTTATAGGATCCCCGGCCAGCCCTTCTTATAGGATCCCCGGTCTGCCCTTATAGGATCCCCGGCCAGCCCTTATTATAGGATCCCCGGTCTGCCCTTATTATAGGATCCCCGGTCTGCCCTTATTATAGGATCCCCGGTCTGCCCTTATTATAGGATCCCCGGTCTGCCCTTATTATAGTGTATGCCTTAAAAACTAATACACGCATCTCAGAACACTGTAGTGTAATCACAGATACCAGTTACTGCTTTACCTGAACCACTTCTAGTGGTCTGGAAGCTAGAACAGACATAATGAAATGTAATATCAGTTGTACCAGCAGAATGGGATACACAAATCCTAAGATACGTATGTCTAGTGCTGTGCAAAGGTTATGTCAAAATGTAGGACTGAAAACTCACTAACTGGATCGCCCCTAAGGTCAATACGGTCCTTCTAGACATTTAACATATGTAATCTAGCTAAATGCCTAAAAATACAATGAGCATATTATGGTTTTAAATACATGGTGAATATATAAATCCCTCATTTAACCCTAAAGGGCTCAAGGTCTTCAAATTGAAGATCCATTTGCATTCTTTTTGCAATAGTTGTTTATTCCAATCGCCTTTGCGAGGTCCTAGAGATACTTGTTCAATACCCGCAAAGTGTAAAGTTTTGCAGTCGCCATGATGGACACCATTAACATGCCTGGCCACGGGTGTATAGTGGCTATTTCGTATGGATCCCAGATGTTCAAGGATACGCACCTTTAGCTGGCGGTAAGTTTTCCCCACATACATTTTATCACATGCACATGTGATGATGTAAATAATCCCACTGCTGGCACAATTGATAAAATCACGGATTTTGAATGTGTTTTCTTTTTTAATGTCTGTGAAGGTTTTTGTCGGGGACATATATGCGCACGCTTTACACCTCCCACAAGGAAAGGATACCTGTGCTTTATGACCGAGCCAGATCCTAACAGGGACAGATTGGTAGTGACTTTGAACTACTCTATCTTTAATATTTCGTGATCTCCTGCTTGTAAATATGGGGAACGGATTCAGTACCTCAACCAGATCCTCATCTTCAGTAAGTAAGTGCCAATGTTTATTGAAAATACGTTTAAGATCGTCCCATTGTGTGTTGTAGGTACTAATAAAACGTATCACTTCCTTTGTGTCTCCCCTTGTTTTATTTTGAGTCAGTAGTGTGTCTCTTTGTGTATGGAGTGCTCCTCGGTACTCTTTTTAACCATTCCCTTGCTGTACCGTCTCTCATAGAAACGTTGGCACATTTCCCCCGCTTTTGTAACAAAGTCTGACATCGTAGAACAATTACGTGGAAGACGGAGGAATTGGCCAGTTGGTATATTCCTTATGAGGTGGTTCGGGTGATGGCCATCAGCCTTCAATAGGCTGTTAGTGGCAGTTGGCTTTCTAAATATTGTAGTTTCCAGGTACCCATTGGTACATTTTTGGATTGTTATGTCCAAGAAATCAATACTATTTTTGTCCAACTGCATGGTTAGTCTTAAGTTAAGTAGGCCTTTCTTATAGGATACCCGGTCAGCCCTTCTTATAGGATACCCGGTCAGCCCTTCTTATAGGATACCCGGTCAGCCCTTCTTATAGGATCCCCGGTCAGCCCTTCTTATAGGATCCCCGGTCAGCTCATCTTATAGGATCCCTGGTCAGCCCTTCTTATAGGATCCCAGGTCATCCTTTATTATAGGATCCCCGGTCATCCTTTATTATAGGATCCCCGGTCATCCTTATTATAGGATCCCCGGTCAGCCCTTATTATAGGATCCCCGGTCAGCCCTTATTATAGGATCCCCGGTCAGCCCTTATTATAGGATCCCCGGTCAGCCCTTATTATAGGATCCCCGGTCATCCTTATTATAGGATCCCCGGTCAGCCCTCATTATAGGATCCCTGGTCAGCCCTTATTATAGGATCCCCGGTCAGCCCTTATTATAGGATCCCCGGTCAGCCCTTATTATAGGATCCCCGGTCATCCTTTATTATAGGATCCCCGGTCAGCCCTTATTATAGGATCCCCGGTCAGCCCTTATTATAGGATCCCCGGTCATCCTTATTATAGGATCCCCGGTCAGCCCTCATTATAGGATCCCCGGTCAGCCCTTATTATAGGATCCCCGGTCAGCCCTTATTATAGGATCCCCGGTCAGCCCTTATTATAGGATCCCCGGTCAGCCCTTATTATAGGATCCCCGGTCAGCCCTCATTATAGGATCCCCGGTCAGCCCTTATTATAGGATCCCCAGTCATCCTTATTATAGGATCCCCGGTCAGCCCTCATTATAGGATCCCCGGTCATCCTTATTATAGGATCCCTGGTCAGCCCTCATTATAGGATCCCCGGTCAGCCCTTATTATAGGATCCCCGGCCAGCCCTCATTATAGGATCCCTGGTCAGCCCTTATTATAGGATCCCCGGTCATTCCCTTATTATAGGATCCCCGGTCAGCCCTTATTATAGGATCCCCGGTCAGCCCTTATTATAGGATCCCTGGTCATCCTTTATTATAGGATCCCCGGTCTGCCCTTATTATAGGATCCCCGGTCTGCCCTTATTATAGGATCCCCGGTCAGCCTCTATTATAGGATCCCCGGTCATCCTTTATTATAGGATCCCCGGTCTGCCCTTATTATAGGATCCCCGGTCTGCCCTTATTATAGGATCCCCGGTCTGCCCTTATTATAGGATCCCCGGTCATCCTTTATAATAGGATCCCCGGTCTGCCCTTATTATAGGATCCCCGGTCAGCCCTTATTATAGGATCCCCGGTCTGCCCTTATTATAGGATCCCCGGTCAGCCCTTATTATAGGATCCCCGGTCTGCCCTTATTATAGGATCCCCGGTCAGCCCTTATTATAGGATCCCCGGTCAGCCCTTATTATAGGATCCCCGGTCAGCCCTTATTATAGGATCCCCGGTCTGCCCTTATTATAGGATCCCCGGTCAGCCCTTATTATAGGATCCCCGGTCTGCCCTTATTATAGGATCCCCGGTCATTCCCTTATTATAGGATCCCCGGTCAGCCCTTATTATAGGATCCCCGGTCAGCCCTTATTATAGGATCCCTGGTCATCCTTTATTATAGGATCCCCGGTCTGCCCTTATTATAGGATCCCCGGTCTGCCCTTATTATAGGATCCCCGGTCAGCCTCTATTATAGGATCCCCGGTCATCCTTTATTATAGGATCCCCGGTCTGCCCTTATTATAGGATCCCCGGTCAGCCCTTATTATAGGATCCCCGGTCTGCCCTTATTATAGGATCCCCGGTCATCCTTTATAATAGGATCCCCGGTCTGCCCTTATTATAGGATCCCCGGTCAGCCCTTATTATAGGATCCCCGGTCTGCCCTTATTATAGGATCCCCGGTCAGCCCTTATTATAGGATCCCCGGTCTGCCCTTATTATAGGATCCCCGGTCAGCCCTTATTATAGGATCCCCGGTCAGCCCTTATTATAGGATCCCCGGTCAGCCCTTATTATAGGATCCCCGGTCTGCCCTTATTATAGGATCCCCGGTCAGCCCTTATTATAGGATCCCCGGTCTGCCCTTATTATAGGATCCCCGGTCATTCCCTTATTATAGGATCCCCGGTCAGCCCTTATTATAGGATCCCCGGTCAGCCCTTATTATAGGATCCCTGGTCATCCTTTATTATAGGATCCCCGGTCTGCCCTTATTATAGGATCCCCGGTCTGCCCTTATTATAGGATCCCCGGTCAGCCTCTATTATAGGATCCCCGGTCATCCTTTATTATAGGATCCCCGGTCTGCCCTTATTATAGGATCCCCGGTCTGCCCTTATTATAGGATCCCCGGTCTGCCCTTATTATAGGATCCCCGGTCATCCTTTATAATAGGATCCCCGGTCTGCCCTTATTATAGGATCCCCGGTCAGCCCTTATTATAGGATCCCCGGTCTGCCCTTATTATAGGATCCCCGGTCAGCCCTTATTATAGGATCCCCGGTCTGCCCTTATTATAGGATCCCCGGTCAGCCCTTATTATAGGATCCCCGGTCAGCCCTTATTATAGGATCCCCGGTCAGCCCTTATTATAGGATCCCCGGTCTGCCCTTATTATAGGATCCCCGGTCAGCCCTTATTATAGGATCCCCGGCCAGCCCTTATTATAGGATCCCCGGTCTGCCCTTATTATAGGATCCCCGGTCAGCCATTATTATAGTGTATGCCTTAAAAACTAATACACGCATCTCAGAACACTGTAGTGTACTGTAGTTTATTATAGGATCCCCGGTCACTCTTTATTATAGGCAGTGCAACTGGGTTTAAAACAACAAAATAAACCAAAAAAGAAAAAAAGCAATCCCCCAAAAATTGCACTGTGAGTTATCCATTTTTACTAATCAATATATACATGGTCAATATACTAAAAAAAATGTCCAAGGTTAAAGGTTTCAATCATAAGGTCACTTTGCTCCTATGTGGGACAGACCCTTTAACCCATTAAACATGTCCCTGTCAATAGTTCACTTTGCTCCTACGTGGGACTGACCCTTTAACCCATTAAACACGTCCCTGTCATTAGATCACTTTGCTCCTACGTGGGACTGACCCTTTAACCATTAAACACGTCCCTGTCATTAGGTCACCTTGCCCTTACGTGGGACTGACCCTTTAACCATTAAACACGTCCCTGTCATTAGGTCACCTTGCCCTTACGTGGGACTGACCCTTTAACCATTAAACACGTCCCTGTCATTAGGTCACCTTGCCCTTACGTGGGACTGACCCTTTAACACATAAAACATCTTGCAGTAGTCGAGTATCGATGTGAGGAGACAATGCCATTACTTGTACAGAAGGCGCTGTCCCTGCTTCCGACAGCTGAAGTGCATGTTAGAACCTCACACCCTCCGCCTGGCACGCTTCCCACCATCCAAACATTCAGCCTGCATTCACTTCTCTTTCACACCAGCAATAGCGCCACTTGTGTTCAACACACAGCCATAGTGACAATCATTACAATAAATGTCACTGTCATCTCGGGGACGCATTTTTTTTAAATGTATGATTTCTTATATTTCTTTCAGAGTGGAATCTTCCCGGCTGAGCTCCCATGCCTACTATTCCAGTTGGTTACAGCTTGGAACTTTCAGAGAGTCACTGCTCGGGGGAGGCTGGGGAGGGTGAGATATTTATCATGTGAATCCAAGATAGTGTCATTTCTAAAGCTCTGATAAAACATTATCTCACATTCACAAATGTGGCGAGGAACAGACAACGTGGACTACTGGGAAAAATGGCAACATGTGCTGTGCTACAGCGACCGTTATTCAAACAAATCACGGCGCCGTTTTCGTGTGCGCTGCTGTACTCCACGCGGCACTAACGCGGCCAATCGCCCCAGGCACACATGTTTATTGTGGTTGCTTTGTTTGAATTTCATGGATTCTGTTTCTTTGTGTGCAATGAAATGAATGAATTGTAATGTGTACAGCACTGTGCTGTGCTACTGTGTCTATGTCAGGTGTTTAAAAGCCAGAACACTAAAATGCCATTTTCTGCGCTCGCGTCTTAAGGTGGTACGGTTGGAAGAAATCCCGCGCCATGACATGGGTACTCCGAGGTATACACCACGTGAAATGTTCGAATAACGGCCGCTGCAAATGTAAGTCATGTGTAGTGCCCCGATCGAGGGATTTCAGGGGACCTTCCATAACGTGGGACCTCACATAGCGAATGTTGACAGATTTCCTGGATCTAATGAGCAGGAGGGCAGAGTTCAGAAGCTGGGGACGGTCTGAAGAAAAGCATGTGTAATAATATTTTTTTCGTTTATCACTATTATGGAATTGTATATGTATATATGTATATACTAGCTTTCTCGTACCCGGCTTCGCCCGGGGAATGCATCACCCCGCCCCCCGACAACCACCCCCGCTAGTACATATTCCTTGCTTCCGCCACATCCACCCCCTCCCACCCCCCGTTGGTACATCTCCCCCCAGCTTCCGGCACATCTCCCCGCCCCCCTCCCTCCCCGCTTCCGGCACATCTCCCCACCCCCCCGCCCCCCTCCCCGCTGCCGGCACATCTCTCCGCGCTGCTTTAGACTGCGGCCACGCTGCCGCTAAGCTCGCTCATGCTTGAGAGTGGTGACGTCACCAGCTCTTCAAGCATGAGCGATCGGCTGTCCTGCAGTTTTTTTTAGAGCAGGAGCGGGGGGCGTGTCATTGGCTGGATAGGGGCTGTGTCTGTGTCTGTATGTGTGTGTGTGTGTGTCTGTCTCCGTGTGTGTCTCTCTCTGTGTCTCCATTTTCCCTCTACAACCTTCCCTCCCCTCTCTCC
>NC_134492.1:58075100-58152600 GCF_040206685.1 Ascaphus truei | reverse complement strand
AACAAAAATACATATTAATTAAATAAAAACAAATATTTGCCTAAAAATGCATTGCTTGTCACTGTATTTACCTATAGCCCTAAAGGGGCATAGATAAATACATTGGCAGTCAATGGGCAAGCAACATTTTTTTAAATAAAAAAAATATAATAAAAAAAACCTGAAAAATTAAAATTCAATGATTTTCTTACCTTTAGATGTATTCACTCTCCGATTCCTCATGTATCAGGAAGCTCTCCTTCTGCGACGCAATCTTCAGCGATCATCTGCATCAGGTAAAATATACTTTCTTTAATCTTCATTACTTGTGTAACCCCTGTCCCCCCCCCCCCCAGACTCATCTGTGGTGTCTAGGGTGCGTGAGGGCAGATTACATGCGTAGTGGTGGAGCATACCTGCGAGGAACAGGAGGGCCTGAGCTTCCCGCGTTGTTATTGGGGAGACAGGACCAGGCTTCTGGGGTGGTAGCCTCCATGCTTTCTTAGTGGTGCAGCGCCTCCATCTTCTATACTCCCAGGGATGTGGGATAGGACCTGTACAGAAGAATGAACCCTGGTCCCAGGGTGATTGCTCCAAACTCACACAACAGTCTTTGTATAAAAGTATTGTCTCTTTATTGGTCAGATCAGCGACTCCAAATGTAGTGGCGACCAGCAGCCACAACAACAACAGCAAAGTCCCGCCAATTACTCCACTCTCCACCCTTTAATGTCTTTCCTTCTCTCCTTCCCTCCAAGTCTCTCCTCCGACAGCCCACCTCCGAGGTTATCCTCGCAGTGGGGAATGGATTCTCCCCATCACCCCAGACCTAGGGTGAGGGGCATTGGTCCACCGGGTCTATGGTGCTATCAGCTCTACTCAAAGTGGCTGAGTCTCTCCTCTCCTCTCTCGGCTCCTGCATGACTGCACCGGTGAGACCGCACTGTCTCCTCCAACTCCTCGGACAGAACAGACAGTCACTCACAGGAGCTGGCTGCTAAATAGACTCAGTCCCACCCCTCATGATGTCAGCAGAACCGCCCCTCTGTCTCACTCCTGCAGCAGAGTAAGGGGCCTGCATCTACCATTCAGGGCAGGGCTTGGAAGGGGGAAAATCCATGATGACTACTGGTGCCTGCCTTTATCAGGACTTACCACAGTAGGAGGAAGATAGGTATAGCCTGTGCTGTTTACAGGGCACTACACTTGTAATCCATAGGTAGATGTTGTCTCGTTGTCTTCTTAAGCTAAAATGAGACAGGACAGGCATTATATAAGGCCTGTGACGTCATATCCAATACGATTGGATGCTGTACCATGTGACACTTTTTAAAATTTAAGGATGTGATGTCATCTCCAAGGGATGGCTGCCATCACATGGTACAACTAATCGGATTGTCCACAGTCCGATTGGTTGAAGTGCCATGTGACATTTTCCATTTTCTTTTAAAGGATGTGACATCACATTCTTTTTTTAAAAATGGCTGCCATCACATGGTACAGGAACCAATGGGATAGTGAGTGTACCACGTGGTATATCTCACAATCCCATTGGTTCTTGTACATGTGATGGCAGCCATTTAAAAAAAAAGGATGTGACATCCCTTAAAGAGATGTCACATCCTTTAATTCATTTTATTTTATCTTCACATTTAGGATCCAAGTTTCACATTCATGTTCGAATACTTTCCTCTTGAGGCACAGTTGAAGGCTCCCTTTAATGATTGTCTTATCTCTTTCAAATACACGCCAGCCCATCTTCATCCTCCTGTTAATTTCATTCAAGATTCCCACCAATTGTTTCTTTCTTGACCAAGGAAGACATGGTCTTCGACTTTTTCTTGTTGTGTTCCATTTATTTTGATATATGCAAAGTTGACACATTTGTTGAACATCACTTTGATCTTGCTGAGAGTCATACGGAGGCCGCCTTGTTACTTACTGCGGCGAGTTTACTGGAGGTCATCCGGATTTGTGGCAAAAATAAAAATATCTTCTGCAAGTCGTTTCCTTGTGTAAGGATTCTGCCCGATCCGTGCCGGGTTTTTGCTGCAGTTCAGGTTTTCCAGGTTGCCTGCCCTGTGTGCTCAGTTCAACCATTTTGTTTACTGGCAGCCTGCTATATAAAGCTGCAGTTCCTAGTAGGAGTCGCCGAGCAAGGTTCTAGTTTTTGCAGCTTGTATTGGTCTTCGCTGTCATAGCTTTCCCTTTTGCCTGTTTGGATTCCTCTGTTGCTGACCCATGACTGTGGCCCCGACCTCGCTGCTTTCTGCCTGCCCTGAACTTTTGCCTGTCTCCCTGACTCTGCACCACTGCCGCCAGCCCTGACCTCTGCCTGTCTCCCTGACTCTGCACCACTGCCGCCAGCCCTGACCTCTGCCTGTCTCCCTGACTCTGCACCACTGCCGCCAGCCCTGACCTCTGCCTGTTTCCCTGACTCTGCACCACTGCCTCCAGCCCTGACCTCTGCCTGTCTCCCTGACTCTGCACCACTGCCGCCAGCCCTGACCTCTGCCTGTCTCCCTGACTCTGCACCACTGCCGCCAGCCCTGACCTCTGCCTGTCTCCCTGACTCTGCACCACTGCCGCCAGCCCTGACCTCTGCCTGTCTCCCTGACTCTGCACCACTGCCACTTACCCTGATCTCCTGCCTGCTTACCGACTTCGGATACTCTAACAGGACTCTGTCCCTGGGCTCTGGTCGGTTATGCTGCATCCCTACCTCAGCCCTGCGGGGCCGCTTCCTGATTCCAAACGGGCATCGTCACACCTTGTACATTCTACAAATTCTACCAACCTGTCTCCATGTTCATTCCTGTTACCGTAGCAATACTTACCAACTGATGCTCCGTCTTACTGCTGGGCACCAATCTTTGCATTGAAATCTTCCATAATGAGGCAGTGAGATAAGGGTTTTAGTAAAGGCTATATACTGTATATACTGTATACAATTATTTGTATTGCTTTGTAATATAGATTTATAAATAAACATACATACATACATATAAATATATATATATGTACACACACACACACACACACACACAGACACACACACACACACACACACACACACACACACACACACACACACACACACACACACACACACACACACACACACACACACACACACACACACACACACACACACACACACACTATAATACCTAAATATGATGCGCCCTTGTATTCTATATAGGATGCAGACTGAAGTCCCCTGCATATAGCAGTACTGAGCATGTACCTTGTCTTCCAGGGCAGTGTGAATTACCGCTAACAAGAAGCACCCAAGAGGAAGAGAAAATGGAAAACAAAATGACTTAAAAAAGGAAGAACAGATAATTTTGCCTTAATTGGATTAAGAGAGGTGCCCCCATACCGAGGGGATGAGATTACCGCATTGTGCAAACTGCTGGCGTGACAGAAAGGGATTCATTTACGGGCTCCTGTCAGTTTGTTGACTAATAAGATATTGATCTACCTGTGATATATGCACCGTGTCCATCTGGGAGGGAAGGGGGAGATGCTTTGCAATTGAAAACTGCTAACACATCTGACGCCATCAAACATAAAGGAGAAATCCACCCCAACTAACCTCCATTTTTATGGGATTGGAACCGTGCGTCCTCCAGAGATGAACCGCACTATTTCCAGCTCTGGCACCTGCCCCGGTTCCCGATATACTTACTTGGTGAAGTTACCGGTTTTCCTGATTTAAATGGCCCCCCTAAAGGAAGACACAATTGATGATGTTGCAGCTTCCTATTGGCCCAAAATTTGGAAGTCATTTTGTTTCCCCTGAGGGAGATTTAAACCAGGTAACTTCACCGGTGGGTGTCTGGGGAACCCACCAGAGCTGAAAATAGTGGCTTTTGGCTCAAGGGGAACTGCTCCTTTTAAGGTGTTGAAGATAGCCGATTTGCTGAGGTGCAAGGCATTGCAGGCGTCTCTCCCGGGGGAACGAGTTAGGGCAGCAGTCCCACTGCGGTTGGGGTCCAGGTCAGGGATATGATGAACCTAAACCTGCATTTCACAAGAATTATGTTAATTAAGGGGGCAGAAAACAATGAATTTGTAAACCCGTAACGGAAAGTCACTGCGGCGGAATCTCCGCGTCCGATCCGTGTGACCTTGGACGGGTCACTTTATCTCCTTGTGCCTCAGACACCAAAATTAGATTGTTACATCTGCAGGGCAGGGACTCGTTATGCCTTCAACATTTCTAAGTAACCTCTCCGCGCTACAAAAGAAAACACTGTTTACTTTAAACAAATGTTATAGTGTAATAATTATTCATGCAAACACTAGGCTGTTTGAGCTTCTTTGGGAATCCAGAAAGTCTGGTGATGCCGAGCTTGGTACATATCCTCCATGTGTTTCCTCCATGTTCAACTCATCCCATAACTGGACACCTGCTCAGTCCAAGGCCGTGCTGAACACACAGTAACCGACCGGCCAGTGTTTCAAAAGGCCACCAGAAAAAAAAAATGAAGGTATCTGTAGTTTGGGTCGTCCCACTGAGTGAGATTCAATCCTAATGAGTGAGACATCCCTAGAAAGTGAGACTCAATCCAAGTGAGTGAGATTCAACTTCAGTGAGGGAAGACTCAACCCCAGTAAATGAGTCTCAATCCCCATGAAGGAGAGACTCAATCCTAGTGAGTGGGACTCAACTCAGTGAGACTTAATTCTAGTGAGTGAGATTGAAATCTGGTGAGTGAGACTCGATCTTAGTGAGACTATCTCAATTGACAGGGATTCTCCACTTTCAATGTCTCTTCTCCCAGCAAAGTTCCTTACCCGTGAGATTACCCCACCAGCGTTAAGACGAAACCCTACCAGAGCAACACAATTGTCAGCTCATGATCCTGACTCCCCTGCAGCCATGTACAGCGCCGCGCACACTGCCGGTACCCGCGCACGCCAGCACAGGTGGCGGGATGAGAGAGATGTGTGTTTCCTCTTTAATGTTTTCTCGGAGACATATTGAGCAGGCAGCCTCTAATCCCCCAGGACACCGCAGATGGGATTGTCCTTGCTTTGAAGAGTTATTAAATTCTTAAGGTCACCATAAAAGAAGATTCCCATTAAATCGAGTTAATAAAAACATTGGGCAAAGGTTTTCCGAGAGCGCAGATGTCACAGTCACCCGGGACACGGCGTTCCCTGGCCATATTAAGCTAAAAGAAAAACAGGAAATAAAAACATGTTTAAAGCACCAACCCTACTTAGCTGCGGAGTGAAAGCGCTTGGCCAAGTGACGCCTTTAGTGACAGAGTTGTTGTGTCACAAAACTCTGCTTTGTTTTATTCTAAGTAAATGTGCTATTCACTGCAGGAGTGTCCACTCGGGCGCCAAAGGGGCTAAAACCCCAAAGGGAAGAAAACTAGATAATAACGTCAGTGTATTCTAATAATCTGACCCCATATACCCGCTGCATAACTCCTCCTATTACCCCAAATACCCGCTGCATAACTTCTCCTATTACCCCAAATACCCGCTGTATAACTTCTTCCAATACTCCAAATACCCACTGCATAACTCCTATTACCCCAAAAACCTTACCCCAAAAACCCGCTGCATAACTCCTCCTATTACCCGCTGCATAACTCCTCCAATTACCCCAAGCCCCCGCTGTATAACTCCTCCTATTACCCCAAATACCCACTGCATAACTCCTCCTATTACCCCATATAACCGCTCCCTATACCTCCTCCTATTACCCCATATAACCGCTCCCTATACCTCCTCCTATTACCCCATATAACCGCTCCCTATAACTCCTCCTATTACCCCATATAACCGCTCCCTACTTATACCTCCTCCTATTACCCCATATAACCGCTCCCTATACCTCCTCCTATTACCCCATATAACCGCTCCATATCCTCCTCCTATTACCCCTTATAACCGCTCTCTATAAATCCTACCATTCACGCTCACTACTGCAATTGGGGTAAAATTGCACCAGCTCAGCACTGATGCTTTATATTGGAATTTCATTCTGAGTCAGGCAGATTTAAAGCAGCGACGAAACTTTCCTTCCATTCAATAACATAACCGTTGCCGGACTGTAACGAAATGACGCACCTTTAGCCGGGAAATCGCCGCACACACCGTATCAGTGCCGATGAGACACCCAAACTGTAACTGGAGTAATAGTAAGACTCGCGGGCAATCCAGAAGGGGACGCAAGGTTTCCAAAGTGCAATGTTGGCTATCCAGCTGATCTATATACAGGCATACCCCGGTTTAAGGACACTCACTTTAAGTACACTTGCGAGTAAGGACATATCGCCCAATAGGCAAACGGCAGCTCACGCATGCGCCTGTCAGCACGTCCTGAACAGCAATACCGGCTCCCTACCTGTACCGAAGCTGTGCGCAAGCGGGGAGACTATAGAGCCTGTTATAAATGTGTTATTTACATCAGTTATGCACGTAAATGACAATTCAAGTACAGTACATGCATCGATAAGTGGATAAAAGGTAATGCTTCACTTTAAGTACATTTTCGATTTACATACATGTTCTGGTCCCATTGCGTACGTTAATGCGGGGTATGCCTGTATTGCTATATACGGCTTTGTGTCAGAAGGATATTACAAGAGACGCATCTGAAATACATTGTACTGAAACTCAACCTCTGAGACACGGGAAAAAAGAGAGATTGCAAATGTGTAACCGGAATCCAGACATGTTGTACAGGTTAATCTCTTGGCTGCAAACGGGGACACACATAGCGGCGTGTATGTGTAACACGCAGAGCAGTGTGTATGTGTAACACGCAGAGCAGTGTGTATGTGTAACACGCAGAGCAGTGTGTATGTGTAACACGCAGAGCAGTGTGTATCTGTAACATGCAGAGCAATGTGTATCTGTAACACGCAGAGCAGTGTGTATGTGTAACACGCAGAGCTGTGTGTATGTGTAACACGCAGAGCAGTGTGTATGTGTAACACGCAGAGCAGTGTGTATGTGTAACACGCAGAGCAGTGTGTATCTGTAACACGCAGAGCAGTGTGTATGTGTAACACGCAGAGCAGTGTGTATCTGTGACTATCCTCTATTAATAATATGTCACTGTTCCTGATATAGAGAGTTCAGGTCCCAGTGGAATATCCATGCTTGTGTGATTAATAACTACCGAAGTGAGAAATCTCTGTGTTCATTACGGCAGCGATAATATCATCAGAACACTGTGCATTGTGAGGTTACATAAACCCATGACAAGGAAGCAGTGTGCCAGCGCAGGCACCTGCCACTCATTCAAATACCAAATGTGCCCGGGAAACACTGCTCCTTATATCACAGAGAATGCGGCTGATATCCCATCCAATGAGGCAATACAGTGCACCGCTTAACCCCTTCAATGCCAGAGACGGTTTCTTCCCTGGTCTGGTAGTAAAAGTGTTATCTTGAGTTAAAAAACATGTGCATCTTATATTTTTCTTTAGTTTCTGTCTAAACAAAGCAGTCCCTCCTAGGGTCAGTCCCTCTTAGGGGCAAAGTGTACTAATGGCAGTGACATGGTTAAGGGGTCAGTTTCTCCTAGGAGGAGCAAAGTGTACTAATGGCAGTGACATGGTTAAGGGGTCAGTTTCTCCTAGGAGGAGCTAAGTGTACTAATGGCAGTGACATGGTTAAGGGATCAATCCCTCCTAGGGGCAAAGTGTACTAATGGCAGTGACATGGTTAAGGGGTCAGTTTCTCCTAGGAGGAGCAAAGTGTACTAATGGCAGTGACATGGTTAAGGGGTCAGTTTCTCCTAGGAGGAGCAAAGTGTACTAATGGCAGTGACATGGTTAAGGGGTCAGTCCCTCTTAGGGGCAAAGTGTACTAATGGCAGTGACATGGTTAAGGGGTCAGTTTCTCCTAGGAGGAGCAAAGTGTACTAATGGCAGTGACATGGTTAAGGGGTCAGTTTCTCCTAGGAGGAGCTAAGTGTACTAATGGCAGTGACATGGTTAAGGGATCAATCCCTCCTAGGGGCAAAGTGTACTAATGGCAGTGACATGGTTAAGGGGTCAGTTTCTCCTAGGAGGAGCAAAGTGTACTAATGGCAGTGACATGGTTAAGGGGTCAGTTTCTCCTAGGAGGAGCAAAGTGTACTAATGGCAGTGACATGGTTAAGGGATCAATCCCTCCTAGGGGCAAAGTGTACTAATGGCAGTGACATGGTTAAGGGGTCAGTTTCTCCTAGGAGGAGCAAAGTGTACTAATGGCAGTGACATGGTTAAGGGATCAATCCCTCCTAGGGGCAAAGTGTACTAATGGCAGTGACATGGTTAAGGGATCAGTCCCTCCTAGGGCCAAAGTGTACTAATGGCAATGACATGGTTAAGGGATCAGTCCCTTCTAGGGGCAAAGTGTACTAATGGCAGTGACATGGTTAAGGGATCAGTGCCTCCTAGGGCTAAAGTGTACTAATGGCAGTGACATGGTTAAGGGATCAGTCCCTTCTAGGGGCAAAGTGTACTAATGGCAGTGACATGGTTAAGGGATCAGTCCCTCCTAGGGCCAAAGTGTACTAATGGCAGTGACATGGTTAAGGGATCAGTCCCTTCTAGGGGCAAAGTGTACTAATGGCAGTGACATGGTTAAGGGATCAGTCCCTCCTAGGGGCAAAGTGTACTAATGGCAGTGACATGGTTAAGGGATCAGTCCCTTCTAGGGGCAAAGTGTACTAATGGCAGTGACATGGTTAAGGGATCAGTCCCTCCTAGGGGCAAAGTGTACTAATGGCAGTGACATGGTTAAGGGATCAGTCCCTCCTAGGGGCAAAGTGTACTAATGGCAGTGACATGGTTAATGGATCAGTCCCTCTTAGGGGCAAAGTGTACTAATAGCAGTGACATGGTTAAGGGATCAGTCCCTCCTTGGAGCAAAGTGTACTAATGGCAGTGACATGGTTAAGGGATCAGTCCCTCCTAGGGGCAAAGTGTACTAATGTCAGTGACATGGTTAAGGGATCAGTCCCTCCTAGGGGCAAAGTGTACTAATGGCAGTGACATGGTTAAGGGATCAGTCCCTCCTTGGAGCAAAGTGAACTAATGGCAGTGACATGGTTAAGGGATCAGTCCCTCCTAGGGGCAAAGTGTACTAATGGCAGTGACATCTTCTGACATTATTTGGAGGGAACGTGAGTATTTTCTGACATTATTTGGTGGGGACACGATTATTTTATTACATTACTTGGAGGGAGCGCGAATATTTTCAACGTTTGATGATTTTTATTTTCCAAGAGAATTTACAAGACGCGGAATTAAAAGGGCGAAAATTCTCACTGCGGGAATCACTGGGGATTTTATCTCGAGCTGCCACTTCCAGAGCCATTGAAGTAACCGTGCCCTAAAACAAACGTGCATCGCTGTATAGTAAGCCAGAGCATCTCTGTTTTCAGCCTACCAAATTGCTTTCCCTTTGAAAGGGAATTTAACTTGCATTCTCCCCAATACACACACACTATTTTGGGGGGCTCTGTTGTGATCATTCTGCATGACACACAGTTTTTAGGAATGGTGGCTGCTAAAATAAGTGCCTGATCAGCGCTTTAGCATGGGGGGGAGGGGAGGTTTAGAGGGAGGGAAACGCCTAACCTTGGTTGGTGGGCCCTTGTGTAGCCTAACCCAGGGGGGCTCAACTCCAGACATCAAGCATGCCCCCAACAGGTCAGGTTTTCAGGATATCCCAGCTTCAGCACAGCTGGCTCAATCAGTCCCAGCTTGAGTACAGGTGACTCAATCAGTCCTTGCTTCAGCACAGGGGGCTCAAACAGAGGCTCAGACTTCAACTGGGCCTCTGATTGAGCCACCTGTGCTGAAACTGGGAACTTGAGGCCCGGAGTTCAGCGCGCCTGGACGAACCGACGGCGCAGGCGCTAGCTCACAGCTAATAACTAATCCCGACCACATCTAGGGGGAGAATGACGCGTCTCTCACCGGCCCCCTGATAACTGCGCCTTTCCCAGAGCGACGCTGCATGTGCCCCTCACATTGTAAGTAACAGGATATCACAGTGTGAAGGGCGGTGTAATAAGGGGGGACTCACACTTCTCACCACTCTCCCTGCTCAGCGGGGCTCTTTGTTACTCTCTCATTAGTCCTCTTCCCGTGCTAATTAACATGCTCCTGTGCGCGCTCCTCTTCTTCTCTGTTAGATCTGGCCCTGACCTGTGGGGCAGGTGAATCCTTTCTCAGTATTCAGCGTTCTCTCGCTAGTACAGCGTGAAAAGGAGCCATGTTGCGTGCGCACTAATGACTCACTTGAATTGGAAAGCCCTGGACCTGTAGGGGGAGGGGTGGTATGGCTTAATGCCCCAAGGCCCTTCCTGAAGGGGCTGTGACGTCAGGATTGGAGATGGGGGGTCAAAAGGGTATTTAAGGAGGGGGGGGGGGAGATCTTACCTCTTTCTATAAATCCATCTAGAGCAGTGTTTTTTTAAACTTTTTTTGGTTAAGGAACAGTACAATTATATTCAGAAATTCTGCGGAACCCCGACCCTCTCTAATAGCGCGTCTGAGATCAGATGCATTGTAAGGAACCCCGACCCTCTCTAATAGCGCGTCTGAGATCAGATGCATTGTAAGGAACCCCGACCCTCTCTAATAGCGCGTCTGAGATCAGATACATTGTAAGGAACCCCAACCCTCTCTAATAGCGCGCCTGAGATCAGATGCATTGTAAGGAACCCCAATCCTCTCTAATAGCGCGTCTGAGATCAGATGCATTGTAAGGAACCCCAACCCTTTCTAATAGCGCGTCTGAGATCAGAAGCATTGTAAGGAACCCCAACCCTCTCTAATAGCGCGTAGGGTTGCCAGGTGGCTTGTCCAAAAATACTGGACACAATGGTGAAAGGTGCAACGCGCGAGAATCGTTGGTGGGGAAGAATGTTATTTATAAATGACCTGACTGTTATTTGTTCTAGATTTCACTCCAAGTTTTCACCAATTTATATTCTATTTCGTAAAAAATCTGGGGAGGGGTCTTGGGAGGGAGCGCCCTTCTGGGGAATGTTTTAGGAAATAGAATATGAAATGGTGCAAATTGGTGCACGCTTGGAGTGAAATTTAGAACAAATGACGTAATGGTCAGATCATTTATATATAACTGACCGGCAGTCATACTGCACATGGCGAGCAATACTGATCTTACTGCTCCTCCCGCACATTCCAAGATTGTTGCACCCATCCTCTCTCTCCCCCCCTTGTCCTCTCACCCTCCTACCCCTCCTGTCCTCTCACTCTCCTACCCCCCTTGTCCTCTCACACCCCCATGTCCTCTCATCCCCCCATCCTTCATCCTCTCACCCCCATCCCTTCATCCTCTCTCACCCCCATCCCTTCATCCTCTCTCACCCCTTTCCCTTAATTTTCTCACCCCCCCCCCCCAACCTGTCATTATCAGTACAGTAGCTTTCAAATTTAGACTTCAAAATCCAGCATTAAATTGCATATTGAATCATGCCATTGGATAAGTAACCTGCTCTGCCTTCTTGGGGATGATCAGTAAGTAAGAGTGCTGCAGAGATTGCAATGCTGCTGGGATGAGGGCTGAGATATGTAAGTAAGAGTGCTGCAGAGATTGCAATGCTGCTGGGATGAGGGCTGAGATATGTAAGTAAGAGTGCTGCAGAGATTGCAATGCTGCTGGGATGAGGGCTGAGATCTGTAAGTAAGAGTGCTGCAGAGATTGCAATGCTGCTGGGATGAGGGCTGAGATATGTAAGTAAGGGTGCTGCAGAGATTGCAATGCTGCTGGGATGAGAGCTGAGATCTGTAAGTAAGAGTGCTGCAGAGATTGCAATGCTGCTGGGATGAGGGCTGAGATCTGTAAGTAAGAGTGCTGCAGAGATTGCAATGCTGCTGGGATGAGAGCTGAGATCTGTAAGTAAGAGTGCTGCAGAGATTGCAATGCTGCTGGGATGAGGGCTGAGATCAGTAAGTAAGAGTGCTGCAGAGATTGCAATGCTGCTGGGATGAGGGCTGAGATCAGTAAGTAAGAGTGCTGCAGAGATTGCAATGCTGCTGGGATGAGGGCTGAGATCTGTAAGTAAGAGTGCTGCAGAGATTGCAATGCTGCTGGGATGAGAGCTGAGATCTGTAAGTAAGAGTGCTGCAGAGATTGCAATGCTGCTGGGATGAGGGCTGAGATCAGTAAGTAAGAGTGCTGCAGAGATTGCAATGCTGCTGGGATGAGGGCTGAGATCTGTAAGTAAGAGTGCTGCAGAGATTGCAATGCTGCTGGGATGAGGGCTGAGATCAGTAAGTAAGAGTGCTGCAGAGATTGCAATGCTGCTGGGATGAGGGCTGAGATCTGTAAGTAAGGGTGCTGCAGAGATTGCAATGCTGCTGGGATGAGAGCTGAGATCTGTAAGTAAGGGTGCTGCAGAGATTGCAATGCTGCTGGGATGAGGGCTGAGATCAGTAAGTAAGAGTGCTGCAGAGATTGCAATGCTGCTGGGATAAGGGCTGAGATCAGTAAGTAAGAGTGCTGCAGAGATTGCAATGCTGCTGGGATGAGGGCTGAGTTATGGAGCCTTTCTGAGAATTTACAATAGGGGTTATTTTTAATAGATTTAGAAAATGGGAAGACTGATAGTATAGTAACAGAAAAGTGAGGGTGAGTGAGCAATTAAACAAAGTTGCCAGTAATGTATGTACTGTCTGTCACCACACACACACACACACACACACACACACACACACACACACACACACACACACACACACACACACACACACACACACACACACCATGAGACATATACACACACACACACTGAGACATATACACACACACACTGAGACACACACACTGAGACACACACATACTGAGATACACACACACTGAGACATTCGCTCACTCACACACTCAAACACACACACACACCCATATACAGGCAGGACACAGGGCACAGACATACACACATACACTCACTGTCACGATGACATCAACTTTTATCAACACATTTATATTTCTGGGTACTTGATTGAACAGAACAAGTTGCAAAATAAATTGTGATTTATTTCCTTAATAGACAAACACACGACATCTGCAGAATACTCTTAAAACCACACTCACTGGGATCAGGAAACTAAATAAATTGTCCTTGGAACGAAAGAAATGGTCCTTTGCTTGCCAGTGCAAGAAATGCAGCCTTGGTTTTAAAAGTCCGGTGGTTATGTGGTTGTTAACCCCTTCACTTCTGGACTGGTTGCTGCTGTGCTGGAACAAAGTCTTGCATCTTTACATCATGGATTAAAATTCAGGAATCACACTGGGAAATACCTGGGGAGCCGCAGTTATAGACTGGCCAAAGCTATCTTTAACATGTGGATCCAATCCCCTCGTGGGAACAAAAAAAACCACAAATAGCCAAGTGACCCACAGTTCATAAGGCCGGTCAAAAGGGCTGTCCGGTGGGCAGGGCGCATGGGTCACGGTGACGCCCATGCCACTTAGCATACCTGGGCTACACTCCAATATGGCTTTTGGGGAAATTTGGAGTGAAAGAGTCTCAGCAGTCTGGGGGCATGTATTTGATGATAGGGTACCCAAGACCTTTCTTCTGGGCCAAAGCCCTTCCAGTGAACCAGGTATTGTACCGAACCCCTCGTCGTCCTGGAATCCAGAATAGACTGGATTTCGAACTTTTCCTGCCCCTGAACTATGACTGGTTTAGGGTCAATCGGTGTCCTATGGAACCGTGGACTCTGGGACACAGGTTTCAGCAGTGACACGTGGAACACGGAGGGCATACTCATGGATGGAGGAAGTTCCAGACGATATGCCACAGGATTGATCCGTTCTATTACTGAGAATGGACCCAAGAACCTGGGAGCCAGTTTGTGGCTTGGAGTATTCAGTCTAATGTTCTTGGAGGAGAGCCAGACCTTATCCCCTGGTTTGAAGACTGGTGCCTGACGACGGGGAAGATCTGCCTGTGCCTTTTGTCTATGGGTTGCGTTTCTCAAAGCCTCTTGGATCCTTTTCCAGGATTCCTGAAGATCCTTGATTCGGTCATCGGTCGCTGGAACCCCGGAAGGAACTGAGGTGATGGGCAGCTGACCCGGGTGAAAACCATAATTAATGAAAAAAGGGGATTTCAACGTGGAGCTGTTCTTTAAAGAGTTATGGGAGAACTCTGCCCACGGAAGTAAATCTACCCAATTGTCTTGGCTGTCTGCAATGAAGGATTGATGCTATTGCTCCAGAGTTTGGTTCGTTCTCTCGGTTTGCCCATTAGTTTGGGGATGATACCCGGACGAAAAATGGAGGGTAATATCCATCCTGCGAGCGAAAGCTCGCCAAAATTTTCAGACAAATTGTGTACCTCGATCGGATACGATGGAAAGGGGAACTCCGTGAATGCGGAATATTTCCTTAACAAAAATGTCTGCCAGGGTAGGGGAATTGGGTAGGCCTTTGAGAGGAATGAAATGGGCCTGTTTGGAAAAACGATCCACGACAACCAAAATGGTGTTCATCCCTTTAGAAGTTGGAAGTTCCATCACAAAGTCCATGGACAGATGACTCCATGGGCGTTCTGGTATAGGGAGGGGTTGTAGAAGGCCGTACGGCTTTTTACGAGCAGTCTTAACCTGGGCACAGATTGGACAAGTTTTTACGTACTCTGAAATGTCCTGCAACATGGTTGGCCACCAAAAGATACGTCCAATGAGGTCAGAAGTCCTGCTAATGCCTGGATGACCGGCTGACCTAGAAGAATGACCCCACTCAAGAATCTTCTTAAGGAAGCGTGGAGCTGCATACAGACGGCCGACCGGCACCTTAATGCCCCTCGTTAGATTAGACTGTGCTGCCATGACCTGATCCAGGATATCAAAAGAGTTGGCCGAAACAATATATTTGGAGGGTAATATTGTTTCGGAGATAACCTCGGAATTATCCTCAAACAGGAATTGACGTGAAAGTGCGTCTGCCTTTTGAACTGGGTGTATGGGTGGTGCAGCCTTAATTTCATCCATGCGGCTGTATCCTTCCTAGGCTTGGAGGCTTAGTTGCCCTGTCATCCTATCTCGGGGCCTGTCCTACCTGTCTCCTAATTGATAGTGCATGAGTCTTGCCCCGTCATCGGAGACGCATTCAACTCTATTAATGCAGGATTGTGTCGGTATCTACCCCTGGGATGTCTGTTTGGGCTATCCATGGTGCCCAGACTTTTAGGAAATTTGAGCCAGAGTCGTTGACCCAACTAGTCAACTTTTCCATCTGGCACACGTGCCAAATTCTATTCCGAATTCTGGGGATAACGGGAATTACATCTTGTTTCCATACTGCTGCGATCTCGCATCGGGTGGCGGTTGCGAAATGTGCAACCAGCTTGTGTGCCGCTTTTGGCAATCCCTGGATTCGCCTGCCCAGAAGGAACAGCCACGGATCCAGGGGGATCTCCAAGTTGAGAATCCGCTGTAACTATTCCCTAATGTTTTCCCAAATCGGGACCTCCCTCGGGCAAGACCACAGCATATGTTTTAAATCCGCTGATTACCCGCACTGCTTTGGACAAAGCGGCGAATAACCTTTAACAAATTTAGATAGTTTAAGTGGGGTATGATACCAGCGCATGAGGACCTTATATGCGTTCTCCTTTAACGTGGCAGACTGAGCTTTTGGCTGCAGCCTGAAGGATATGATCCCAGTCTTCGTCCTCTAGTGTCTCCCCTAAATCTGTCGCCCATCTCGTCATGTAGTTGAGTCGGGGTTCGTCCGTCTTCCCAGGGCAGATCACTTCCATGTACATCCTTGAGCTCAGTCCCCTTGTGTCCCTTCCTCTAGAACACATTTGCTCAAAATTCGTTCTTGGAGGTCGAATTGGGGATTTATTGTAAAAAGCTCTGATCTGGAGGTATCTAAATAATTCCGAGTTAGGTACTCCTTTTTCCGATTTAATTTGCTCAAATGTTTTAATAAATTTCCTGCCCTCCAGGTCTTTGAGTCGTTTATAACCCGACTGAGACCAGATTAAAAAGTTTTTACTAAGCATCCCCGGAGCGAAGTCTGGATTCTTGAGTAATGGGGTCATCAGGGATTGTTTGGTGGTAAGCGTATGTCTAAATTTGGAATTCTCCCATACCGCCAGAGAGTTCGCCATGGCCTGAAGCAGCGTCTTTATTGTGTTTCCACAGCGTTTGGGAAGCCAGATTAAATCGTGCAGCTCAACTGGTGCACAGCAGTCTCTCTCCAGTACCACCCAACGCCGCAAAGACGGGTCTGTGTGCCACTGGACAATTTGGCTCAATTGGGCTGCCTTGTAATATGCCAACAAGCAAGGTACCGCTAATCCCCCTTTTGTAACTGGCCTTTTTAATATGCTCTTCGCAATTCGTGGGCTTCTGTTGTTCCAAATAAAATTCAATATTCGAGACTGTAAGGAGAGGACATCAGCGTAAACCAACGGTACCGGGAGGGTCTGGAAGAGATAGAGCACCCTGGGGAGGAGGTTAATTTTAATACTATGAATTCTCCCGAACCATGAAATACCATAACCGGCCCATACACTGAGATCCTCCCTTTAGAGTCCTGAACAGTTTCGGGTAATTTTCTTTATATAGGGAATTATAATCTCTGGTAATATATACCCTGAGGTATTTGATAGAGGAGGCATGCTCCTGGACTGTGACAGGCTCAGAGCCAATTCTGGGTCATGATGTGCAGCTGTGGGACGCTCCTCTAATATCCACCAGAGGGAGGGGTCCTTGTATCTGCCAATGGCGAACGGAGCTGACTCAGGGAGGAGCTGGATGTGCGCTTCCTGTCCCTCAGTTGCGAGGAGCTGGTGAACAGGTGTCTCCCTTAACCAGTGTGACTAATTGTGTCATGGACAATATCGATGTACACCCCTACTAACTACCAGGAGGCTTCCTGGTGGTGAAGGCGGGGGGGGGGAGAGAGGTACTGCGGTGCCTGTGCATGCAGTGTCGGCTGCCGGGCGGAGAAGCCAGCACCACGGCGAGATGCCCGCAATGCGGCATACACTACTTGTGGGCCGTGGAGTCGTTCGTGCCTGGGCACGCCGCGGAGGCGGAAGAAGAGACAGGCACGCTGACGGCTGGAGCCTCGCCCAGAGTGAAGCAGGAGAAGGTCGATCCCAGAGAGGGGGGATCGCTTCTCATGATGGTACCAGAGAGGAGTGGAACTGGGGCCTGCAACCGCAGCGAGAACCTGGAACCTCGCTGTCGGTCCCCTGCGGAGATACCCTTACCATCATCGGTGTCTGTTTCGTCGGATGACGAGCAGGGAAGTCCTACATTGGTGCTGAAAAGCAAGATAAAGCATTTACCGGTGGTCTCGAGGAGCTGAGCCTCGAAATCCCGCGACAACCTGCGCTGGTGCGGCCGGAGCAGCGGAAGAGTCCCACGGCAGTGGCGACTCCCAGCGTGAAAGGAGAAGAGGACCTCATCGCTAGCCAGCGGAGTGGTGAGATACCCTCTTACCTCCCACAGGCTCCGATGGAGGCGACGGAGAAGAAAGGTCCCGCCAAGGCCCAAGCGGAGCTGAGGAGCGAACCATTGTATTCGGCGCCGGATGTTGAAATGGAGGAAGTAGTTCTGGATTCTGGACCCCACCCAAGATGGCGCCGCATCCCGCGAGACCGATGACGTCACTTCCGGTGGCCGCAGCGGAGCCGACCGGTAGCAGCCATCGCCGCCGATGATCAGCACCAGCCTGTCCAAAGAAGATATGGACAGATACCGGGAGGCAGTGAAGAGTCGGGGAAGCCAGAAGACGGGTAAGCCTGATCCAGCGGCCGGGGCATCGCCAAATTACGTATCATAATACCGCAGCGTAAGAACACTTCCCCCTTCCCTTTGCCCAAGGCCACTGCCCAAACCCCTGCCCCTGTCACGTCTTCCTCTGGGTCCCAATCTAGCCAAGGTGGTCTGGGGAGTCACGGGACACGTCTGAAGAAAGGACTGGGTCAGCTATGGACTGGGGTGAATGCTTTACTTCCGATGAGGGGTCGGGGAGAGAGATGATTCCTGCTAGGATATCCCTGAAAATGAATCCTACCGTTTAAGATACTACTGTCAGGGGAAGGTCTAAGCGTTATGGGTCGGCCTCTAGGTCAACTAATACACTCAGTCCAGTAAAACATTAGAGTTAATACTGGGCATGTATGTGTATACCGGTATTACTTCTCTGGGCGTGTATGTGTATACCGGTATTACCTCTCTGGGTGTGTATGTGTATACCGGTATTACTTCTCTGGGCGTGTATGTGTATACCGGTATTACCTCTCTGGGTGTGTATGTGTATACCGGTATTACTTCTCTGGGCGTGTATGTGTATACCGGTATTACCTCTCTGGGCGTGTATGTGTATACCGGTATTACCTCTCTGGGTGTGTATGTGTATACCGGTATTACCTCTCTGGGCGTGTATGTGTATACCGGTATTACCTCTCTGGGCGTGTGTGTGTATACCGGTATTACCTCTCTGGGCGTGTATGTGTATACCGGTATTACCTCTCTGGGCGTGTATGTGTATACCTGTATTACCTCTCTGGGTGTGTATGTATATACCGGTATTACCTCTCTGGGCGTGTATGTGTATACCGGTATTCCCTCTCTGGGCGTGTATGTGTATACTGGTATTACCTCTCTGGGCGTGTATGTGTATACCGGTATTCCCTCTCTGGGCGTGTATGTGTATACCGGTATTCCCTCTCTGGGCGTGTATGTGTATACTGGTATTACCTCTCTGGGCGTGTATGTGTATACCGGTATTACCTCTCTGGGCGTGTATGTGTATACCTGTATTACCTCTCTGGGTGTGTATGTATATACCGGTATTACCTCTCTGGGCGTGTATGTGCATACCGGTATTACCTCTCTGGGCGTGTGTGTGTATACCGGTATTACCTCTCTGGGCGTGTATGTGTATACCGGTATTCCCTCTCTGGGCGTGTATGTGTATACTGGTATTACCTCTCTGGGCGTGTATGTGTATACCGGTATTACCTCTCTGGGCGTGTATGTATATACCGGTATTACCTCTCTGGGCGTGTATGTGTATACCGGTATTACCTCTCTGGGCGTGTATGTGTATACCGGTATTACCTCTCTGGGCGTGTATGTGTATACCGGTATTACCTCTCTGGGCGTGTATGTGTATACCGGTATTACCTCTCTGGGTGTGTATGTGTATACCGGTATTACCTCTCTGGGCGTGTATGTGTATACCGGTATTACCTCTCTGGGCGTGTATGTGTATACCGGTATTCCCTCTCTGGGCGTGTATGTGTATACTGGTATTACCTCTCTGGGCGTGTATGTGTATACCGGTATTACCTCTCTGGGCGTGTATGTGTATACCTGTATTACCTCTCTGGGTGTGTATGTATATACCGGTATTACCTCTCTGGGCGTGTATGTGTATACCGGTATTACCTCTCTGGGCGTGTGTGTGTATACCGGTATTACCTCTCTGGGCGTGTATGTGTATACCGGTATTCCCTCTCTGGGCGTGTATGTGTATACTGGTATTACCTCTCTGGGCGTGTATGTGTATACCGGTATTACCTCTCTGGGCGTGTATGTGTATACCTGTATTACCTCTCTGGGTGTGTATGTATATACCGGTATTACCTCTCTGGGCGTGTATGTGTATACCGGTATTACCTCTCTGGGCATGTATGTGTATACCGGTATTACCTCTCTGGACATGTATGTGTATACCGGTATTACCTCTCTGGGTGTGTGTGTGTATACCGGTATTACCTCTCTGGGCTAATATGTGTATACCGGTATTACCTCTCTGGGCGTGTATGTGTATACCAGTATTACCTCTCTGGGCGTGTATGTGTATACCGGTATTACCTCTCTGGGCGTGTATGTGTATACCGGTATTTCCTCTGTGGGCTTGTATGTGTATACAGGTATTACCTCTCTTGGTGTGTATGTGTATACCGGTATTACCTCTCTGGGCATGTATGTGTATACCGGTATTACCTCTCTGGGAGGGTATGTGTGTACCAGTATTACCTCTCTGGGCGTGTATGTGTATACCGGTATTACCTCTCTGGGAGGGTATGTGTATACCGGTATTACAGTACCTCTCTGGGCGTGTATGTGTATACCGGTATTACCTCTCTGAGCGTGTATGTGTATACCGGTATTACCTCTCTGGGCGTGTATGTGTATACCGGTATTACCTCTCTGGGTGTGTATGTGTATACCGGTATTACCTCTGGGCGTGTATGTGTATACCGGTATTACCTCTTTGGGTGTGTATGCGTATACCGGTATTAACTCTCTGGGAGTGTATGTGTATACCGGTATTACCTCTCTGGGCGTGTATGTGTATACCGGTATTACCTCTCTGGGCGTGTATGTGTATACCGGTATTACCTCTCTGGGCGTGTATGTGTATACCAGTATTACCTCTCTGGGCGTGTATGTGTATACCGGTATTACCTCTCTGAGCGTGTATGTGTATACCGGTATTACCTCTCTGAGCGTGTATGTGTATACCGGTATTACTTCTCTGGGCGTGTCTGTGTATACCGGTATTACCTCTCTGGCCGTGTATGTGTATACCGGTATTACCTCTCTGGGTGTGTATGTGTATATCGGTATTACCTCTCTGAGCGTGTATGTGTATCCCGGTATTACCTCTCTGGGCGTGTATGTGTATACCGGTATTACCTCTCTGGGCGTGTATGTGTATACCGGTATTACCTCTCTGGGCGTGTATGTATATACCGGTATTACCTCTCTGGGCGTGTATGTGTATACCGGTATTACCTCTCTGGGCGTGTATGTGTATACCGGTATTACCTCTCTGGGCGTGTATGTGTATACCGGTATTACCTCTCTGGGCGTGTCTGTGTATACCGGTATTACCTCTCTGGACGTGTATGTGTATACCGATATTACCTCTCTGGGCGTGTATGTGTATACCGGTATTACCTCTCTGGGCGGGTATGTGTATACCAGTATTACCTCTCTGGGTGTGTATGTGTATACCGGTATTACCTCTCTGAGCGTGTATGTGTATACCGGTATTACCTCTCTGGGCGTGTAAGTGTATACCGATATTACCTCTCTGGGCGTGTATGTGTATACCGGTATTACCTCTCTGGGAGTGTATGTGTATACCGGTATTACCTCTCTGGGTGTGTATGTGTATACCGGTATTACCTCTCTGGGTGTGTATGTGTATACCGGTATTACCTCTCTGGGCGTGTATGTATATATTGGTATTACCTCTCTGGGCGTGTATGTGTATACCAGTATTACCTCTCTGGGCGAGTATGTGTATACTGGTATTACCTCTCTGGGCGTGTACTGTATGTTTATACCGGTATTACCTCTCTGGGCGTGTATGTGTATACCAGTATTACCTCTCTGGGCGTGTATGTGCATACCGGTATTACCTCTCTGGGCGTGTATGTGTATACCGGTATTACCTCTCTGGGCGTGTATGTGTATACCAGTATTACCTCTCTGGGCGTGTATGTGTATACCGGTATTACCTCTCTGAGCGTGTATGTGTATACTGGTATTATCTCTCTGGGCGTGTATGTGTATACTGGTATTACCTCTCTGGGCGTGTATGTGTATACCGGTATTACCTCTCTGAGCGTGTATGTGTATACTGGTATTACCTCTCTGGGCGTGTATGTGTATACTGGTATTACCTCTCTGCGCGTGTACGTGTATACCGGTATTACCTCTCTGGGCGTGTATGTGTATACTGGTATTACCTCTCTGCGCGTGTACGTGTATACCGGTATTACCTCTCTGAGCGTGTATGTGTATACCGGTATTACCTATCTGGGCGTGTATGTGTATACCGGTATTACCTCTCTGGGTGTGTCTGTGTATACCGGTATTACCTCTCTGGGCGTGTATGTGTATACCGGTATTACCTCTCTGGGCGTGTATGTGTATACCGGTATTACCTCTCTGGGCGTGTATGTGTATACTGGTATTACCTCTCTGGGTGTGTATGTGTATACCGGTATTACTTCTCTGGGCGTGTATGTGTATACCGGTATTACCTCTCTGAGCGTGTATGTGTATACCGGTATTACCTCTCTGGGCGTGTATGTGTATACTGGTATTACCTCTCTGGGTGTGTCTGTGTATACCGGTATTACCTCTCTGGGCGTGTATGTGTATACCGGTATTACCTCTCTGGGTGTGTCTGTGTATACCGGTATTACCTCTCTGGGCGTGTATGTGTATACCGGTATTACCTCTCTGGGTGTGTATGTGTATACTGGTGTTACCTCTCTGGGCGTGTCTGTGTATACCGGTATTACCTCTCTGGGTGTGTATGTGTATACCGGTATTACCTCTCTGGGCGTGTATGTGTATCCCGGTATTACCTCTCTGGGTGTGTTTGTGTATACCGGTATTACCTCTCTGGGTGTGTATGTGTATACCGGTATTACCTCTCTGGGCGTGTGTGTGTATACCGGTATTACCTCTCTGGGCGTGTATGTGTATACCGGTATTACCTCTCTGGGTGTGTATGTGTATACCGGTATTACCTCTCTGGGCGTGTATGTGAATACAGGTATTACCTCTCTGGGCGTGTATGTGTATACCGGTATTACCTCTCTGGGCGTGTATGTGTATCCCGGTATTACCTCTCTGGGCGTGTATGTGTATACCGGTATTACCTCTCTGGGCGTGTATGTGTATCCCGGTATTACCTCTCTGGGCGTGTATGTGTATACCGGTATTACCTCTCTGGGCGTGTATGTGTATACCGGTATTACCTCTCTGGGCGTGTATGTGTATACCGGTATTACCTCTCTGAACATAGTGACCTGAGTGACTTGGGGGGCCTTTGAATTTCCCCCGAGCAGGGAGAGATCAGGGCTGCTACTAGGGAGCTGGGCAGCTTCCTCCATGCTGACTGGCTGCTACAGAGTAATGCAGCCAATCAGGAGGAGGTGACAGGAGCCCTGGGGGTGGAGCCAAGGAGAGGAGGAAACAACACGGAGCGGAGAGACGTGAGAGGTGTGTGTCTCGAACGTGTCACACTTTTCACCATTGTGTCCAGTTTTTTTTGGAGAAGCCGCCTGGCCACCCTCCCTGTATTAGTCATTGATGTTACATCCAAGAGCAATCTCCACGTGGCACGGCCGTGGTATTTGTATATGACTGTGCCACCTGCATGCTGTATTTATACATTCCCTCCACCGCTGCGGTTAATTAAGTTGTAAAACTGCACAGCGCACAGAGCTCCCAAAGGTGGAATTATACGCAGACAAATTCTGACTGACAATATTGTCAGCAGACCAAGGGAGAAATATTGCATTCATTTGGAGAAGAAAGGAAAAGCAAGAATTCCCTTTGCTCCTTCGCTCCGATGTGAGCGCCATGCGCGATGAATCTGTCAAACGTTTCCCAGAGATCAAGCAGATCTGAGAGGAGCCGGGGAAGGGTGGTAGGTGACGGAAGAAGGGGCCAGGGACCGAGCAATTTCCCGTGAGTTAAACAGTCGGACCGCCTCTTACACACGGCGCACAGAAAAGACGGGACCCCTTTTATTTACTGTCATATCTTGCAGAAAACTGCCGCCATGTTCATGAAGCTTTGAGCCGTTACAGGAGATCATTACATTTAGGCATTATCCGATCATCTTGTAAGTATCCGTTGGAATTGGTGACGGCGTGATGAGCTCATCAAGCGCAGTTAGAAAAAGGTGTTTAGGTAGGGTAACCGTAAGTGCCCCGGGGAAAAAACAGTACAAATTTCATGCATTCGCGAATGGAGGTTCCCGATCATGCATGCACGATCGGTGGTTGTCAGCCGCTTGTGCGCGTGTGCGATCGGCGCTTGTCAGCTGCGCATGCGCACGAACGGCCGGCGTCGATAAAAACTGGGACAGTGCCCAAAAAGTCGGGACAAAAGCCTAAAGACCGGGGCTGTCCCGGCTATACCGGGACATCTGGTCACCCTATGTTTAGCGCAGAAGATAAGCGCGTGATAAAGTGCTAGGGACAGAGTAAGAATTAGGGTCCAAAGCCATCGCATGCAATGTTTCCTGACAAAGGACGGTCGTTAGGTGGACTTAAAAACTGATCCGTAAAAAACATATTGCTCAGGAGTGAGAGCAGCTGGATTAGCGCGTTATCGATTATACCAGGGGTGCGCAAAATGGGGGGGGGGCACAGCGCTTACAGACTCCCAGCGCTCTTCCCCAAAGCATTTAAATTAATTGCCAGGGGAGCATGCGTGCGAGGCGTCTGTATGCTCTCTTACCAGGTCTTCAACGGCTTTTGGCGATGCGTCATCATAGCAACGCGTCATCAAATGCCGCTGTGGGAGTCACATTACGGTACTCTGCCATGGCAACGTGATGTCACATGACGTCATGACGTCAGAAGACGCCAGCGGACAGGTAAGGGCGGATGGGGGTGGAGGCGCGAGCAAGTGGGAAGAGCAGAGAGAGGGGTGCAAATGGAAAAGTTTGCGCACGCCTGGGTTATACAATCAGACCACGACGTTCTCGTCTTGAGGGTGCGCGTTTCAGCAGAAAGAGGGCATTATAAATACACATTTTGAACCATAGTTTGAATTGAAACTTTATAGTAATCTCAGTGTTTCAGATTATATTATAACAATTTAACACACTTATGAGCTACGGACGAAAAACTACAATTTCTCGTGTAATGAGCACGCACCTCCCGCAGTGTATCTAGGACTTGTTGGAAGTCATACAGTGACATCAATTTAGCTAACATCAGTTCAGGGCCGCCAACAGAAATCATGGGGCCCAGGACAAATGAAAGGAGCAGGCCCCCCCCTCCCACGCCCCCAGAACCCATAGCGCACCTACCGCGAAAAAATGTTTTTTAGAGCGCAACTTTTACTTAACTGTTTTCTTATTGTGATACGGAAATCAACATTACAACGCAATCTGTTTATTTTTATATTTTCAACAAAAGACAGGTGACTGATTGCCTGGGTGACTGACTGGGTGGGTGGGTGAGTGGCTAGGTTGAGTGACTGGGTGAGTGACACTTGAGTGACTGGGTGGGTGACTAGGTAGTGTCGGGGGCGCGGGTGCAGGAGGTGGGCAGCTGGGGGGAGGGCTGAGACTGCGGATTCCGCTGCTGGAGGCGTGGAAGCTGGGTTGGCGTGCGCGGGGGAAGCTGGGTTGGCGGACACGGGCCCGCCATGGTGCTTCCCCTCCGTCCCACGTTGGGAGCGGGCCCACAGGCCATAAACCCTTCTTTCCCTGCGCATGCGCGCCGGGACCTCCGCTCTGCGCTTGTACACGGGGGGTCGTCGCCATATTTTTTTACAAATAAAACGGCACGGCCGAGCAGGGGGCCCAGGCAAACGGGCTCCCTGACTCACGGGGCCCGGGACGCCAGCACCGGCTGTCACCCCCTGTTGGTGGCCCTGCGTCAGTTGATGGTCTACATTGTGCTTATATAGTGTTAATCTACACAACAGACCTACAACTGTGCACATTCTCATGGGGATTGAGCGAGAAATATATAAAATATGATGAAAAACGAAAAGGGTCCATTTTCTCCTGAACACGGTGTGTGCGTCTGCGTGTGTATATATATTTTTCTTCTGAATATTGAAGGTACTGTACACGTCCTGGTTCCCATCCAAGCCGAGCTCTCTTGCAGGAGCTTATCATTTTTCTGACAGGTTTGGGAATAGAACGGGAGAGAGCTGAAAATGTAATTGAAGGGTGATCATTCTTTTCGAGACACTCGGCTGGATTTTCGTCAAGTTATTGCAGAACTACAGGCTCACTCCGAGTCCTATAAATACTTCCAAACTCTCTCATTTTCGATGGTAAAAAAAAAATACAGCCAACCCACCTTGCTAGGGAAATCCAGGGCCGTTCCGGAGAGAGGAGATTGTACAGATGAGAGAGGTCTTCCACTGAGGTCAGATGGATTATTACACATGGCGGTGTGGGTCAGAGGAGCTGTAGAACATTGGGTTATTACTGAGACATCTTAACTTTCTTAGCAGCAGTGTGAAGGCGGCCACTATTGCCCCACCATTGCCTTGTGATGTAATTGGCACTCCTATACTCAGAGAGGCTGCAATGCGGTGAGAGTTATTACTCACTTATACAGATGTAGCCAGACTTACTCGAGATGGGCGAATTTTGGGGGTGAATTTGGATCCGCAGCGGATCGTCCGGTTCCTTTGGTCCACGGATTTCAGCCGATCGATATTAAACAGGGGTGGCTCGCGTTTTGCGGATTCTCTATTATTGCTACCAACACACTCCGTGGATTCCACAACCGTGGACGGATTTGTAGAATCCAATCCGCGGATTCAGTTGTCCGTGGTGGACTGCTGAATCCACGGACTGGATTCTACAAATCCGTCAACGGATTGTATCCAATGGAGTTTTTTTGATGAATCCACTCAGATTAAAACCGACTAAATCTGTTTGCGGATTTTACACCGTGAAACGGATTTTGAGGGGAAAGTGTGAAAAAATACGGGAAATAGATTTGAACGGATTCGCCCAAGGGTTCATGGGGGGGGGTCATGCTTCCGTATCGGACAGCGTTAATCCGTCCGGGCCGCGATCGTCACGGCCTTAAGGTTTGCTACATCTGTAGGTAGCATCCTTTCCCACGCGTTTCACCTCTTGTAACAGCCGCATGTAGCAGACGGTGGTGACGCACGGGTGGGAACAGAAACTAAAGCTAAGTGAGCCGATAAACTCTAAACTGAAATTGTTAAAACTGTTTAACATGGATTTTTTAAAATAAAATGAAAACAACGGAAAAACAAGAAAAAACAAACGTTGAATTTACCAGAAATTATACCGAAAACAGGTGTGTTTGTGTGTGTGTGCTACACAAATTAAACTAAAGTTATATACTCTAAATGTTTGTATGTATGTGTATATTTTAACTGTAGAAAATTAAACATGGATCTATACACAAACAGACACTCATACAGTGTGTGCGTATCTATATATATAAAACTGAAAATCTTGGTTGTAAGTGTCTGTAGACCATTTGATTGGTCCGTCCATCCGTCGGTCCGCCCGCCCTCCCACGGCTCTCACTCATTGACCGGTGTGTCCCGCCCCTCCCTCCCCCCCCCACCCCCACACCCCCACACCCCCACACCCCCACACCCCCACACCCCCACATGGCTCTCATTGGCCGGTTCGCTCTAACCCAGGGGTTTCCAACCCCCGGCCACACTGCTGCTGCTGCCTGAGGTGAGGAAATGCTCCTTGGTGCTGCCAGCTGTTGCTGCTGGGGGGGAGACTTAACTGAGAGGTGTGAGTATTTCCCCCCCCGCACCGTTTTGCCCCCCCCCCAGCTTCGTTTTTGCACCTCCCCACCAGCTCTGTTTTTGACCCCCCACAGCTCCATTTTTGACCCCCCAGCTGCGTTTTTTGACCCCGCCAGCTCCGTTTTTGACTCCCCCCCAGCTCCGTTCTTGACCCTCCCAGCTCCGTTTTTGACCCACCCCCCAGCCCCGTTTTTGACCCCCCCAGCTCCGTTTTTGACTTCACCCAGCTCTGTTTTTGCCCCCCCCCCGTTTTTGCCCCCCCCCCGTTTTTGCCCCCCAGCTCTGTTTTTGCCTCCCACCCCAGCTCCATTTTTGCCCCCCCAGCTCCGTTTTTGCCTCTCCCCCTGACACACACAGTAACACACACACAGTGACTGACACACAGTGACAGACACACTGACACACACAGTAAGTGACACACACAATGACTGACACACACAGTGACAGACACACTGACACACAGTGACACCCCGCCCTTCCCCCTCCCCCTCGGCACCCCTGCCTCCCCCCCCTGACTTTCCCCCTGCCCCGCCGCCCCTGCCTTCCCCCCCGCCGCCCCAGCCTTCCCCCCCCACCACCGCCCCTGCCTTCCCCCCCCACTGCCGCCCCTGCCTCCCCACCCCGCCCCAGCCTTTTCCCCCCCCACCCCTGCCTTACCCCCACCCGTGCCTTTTCCACCGCCTCTGCTTTCCCCCCCCTGCCTTTCCCCCGCCCCTGCCTTTTTCCTCTCCCCAGCCTTCCTTACCCGCCCCTGCCACCCTCCCCGCCCCTGCCTCCCTCCCTGCCCGCCTTCCCCCTCGCCCCTGTCTTTCCCCCCACCCCTGCCTTTCCCCCCCATGCCCCTGCCTTTCCCCCCCTGCCCCTGCCTTTCCCCCCGCCCCTGCCTTCCCCTTTCCCCCTGCCTTTCCCCCCCCGCCCCTGCTTATTCCACCCCCCCCATGCTTCTCCCCCGCCCCTGCCTTTCCCCGCCCCTGCCTTCCCCCCCGTTCCTGCCTTCCCCCTCCCACCCCTGCCTTTTCCCCACCACGCACCTGCCTTCCCTCCCTCCCCGCCCCTGCCTCCCTCCTCGCCCCTGCCTTCCCCCCTCAACCCCTGCCTTCCCCTCCTGCGCCTTTCACCCACCCTCCAGCCTCTGCCTTTCTTACCGCCCTCCCGCCTCTGCCTTTCACCCGTCCTCCCGCCCTCCCGCCTCTGCCTTTCAGCCGCCCTCCCGCCCCTGCCTTTCACCCACCCTCCCGCCTCTGCCTTTCACCCGCTGCCTGCCCTCCAGCCTCTGCCTTTCACCCGCCCTCCCGCCTTTGCCTTTCACCCACTCGCCGGCCGCACTCCCTCCGCCCTCCCGCCTTTCACCCACCCGCCGCCCGCACTCCTGCCGCCCGTACTCCCGCCGCCTCCCGCCTGTCTTTCACCCACTCGCCGCCTCACACCCCTGTGCCCCACAGCCGCCACCTGCACTCAACAGACACCTGCCGCCTCTCACCCACCCGTCACACTCGACACACACCCGCCGCCTCACACCCACCCGACACACTCGACACACACCCGCCGCACTCACACCCCTACGCACCGACATCACTGACCAGCCGCCGCAAGCACTCACCAGACACCCGCCGCCTCACACCCGCTCACACCCTAGCGGGAACCCCACCCAAAGGCAGCACTCACTACCGACCCGCCACCAGTACTGAACACCCACCCGCCGCCTCACACCCTAGTAGGACACACACCTCACATTTTTACATCACTTATGTCACCAAAATATACATTGTACTGTGGTGTGTTTACAATAAACCATTTTTATACAACATCGTATTACTGTAGATTTTCTTCCATGTTTCTTTTCAACATTATTATTCAACATTTCCACCAAATAGTGAACCTATTGTTCCCCTATTTATAAATAATACTATCTATTACGAATTTACATCCTGGGCAACGCCGGGTATATCAGTTAGTGTGTATATATATACACACACACACACACACACACACACACACACACACCTGTTAGCACTTCAATCCCGAATCACATATTCAGTGCAGGGCGTTATTTGGTAAATATCCATTTCGTTCTGAAATGTCCCCCGGGCGAGAATCAAAGAGGGCCCTTGATCTGCAAGAGGAAGAGACGATATGCGTGGAAGACGGGAAACAAATCCAGGAAAAGCGCGCCTCTGTACACACCGACAAGAGAGAGACCGGGTCTGGAGTCACAAAGTGTGTCTCACTGATATTCTGTGCGGCTCACGGATTTGGAGTCAGGCTCACTGATTTGGGGTCAGTGTTACTGATTTGGGGTCTGTGTCACAGATTTGGGGTCAGGCTCACTGATTTTGGGTCAGTGTTACAGATTTGGGGTCAGGCTCACTGATTTGGGGTCAGTGTTACTGATTTGGGGTCTGTGTTACAGATTTGGGGTCAGGCTCACTGATTTGGGGTCAGTGTTACAGATTTGGGGTCAGGCTCACTGATTTGGGGTCAGTGTTACAGATTTGGGGTCAGGCTCACAGATTTGGGGTCAGGCTCACTGATTTGGGGTCAAGTTCACTGATTTGGGGCCAGGCTCACTGATTTGGGGTCAGTGTCACAGATTTGGGGTCAGTGTTACTGATTGGGGTCAGGCTCATAGATTTGGGTTCAGGCTCACTGATTTGGGGTCAGCGTCACTGATTTGGGGTCAGTGTCATGAATTCGGGGTCAGTGTCACTGTTTTTGGGGTCAGGCTCACTTATTTGGGTCAGAGTTACTGATTTGGGGTCAGTGTAAAGGATTTGGGGTCAGGCTCACTGATTCAGGGTCAGTGTCACTGATTTGGGGTCAATGTCACTGATTTGGGGTCAGTGTCACGAATTTGGAGTCAGGCTCACTGATTTGGGTTCAGGATCACTGATTTGGGGTCAGTGTCACTGATTTGGGGTCAGTGTCACTGATTTGGGGTCAGCGTCACTGATTTGGGATCAGCGTCATGAATTCGGGGTCAGTGTCACTGTTTTTGGGGCCAGGCTCACTTATTTGGGTCAGAGTTACTGATTTGGGGTCAGTGTAAAGGATTTGGGGTCAGGCTCACTGATTTGGGGTCAGTGTCACTGATTTGGGGTCAATGTCACTAATTTGGGGTCAGCGTCACTGATTTGGGATCAGCGTCATGAATTCGGGGTCAGTGTCACTGTTTTTGGGGTCAGGCTCACTTATTTCGGTCAGAGTTACTGATTTGGGGTCAGTGTAAAGGATTTGGGGTCAGGCTCACGGATTTAGGGTCAGTGTCACTGATTTGGCGTCAGGCTCACGGATTTGGGGTCAGGCTCACTGATTTGGGGTCAGGCTCACTGATTTGGCAGGACAAGGGACAAGTCTGTGTGACGGCGACAGGGCAGGAGACAGGTCTGCACCGGCGGCATGACAGGTGACAAGTTTCAGTTACTGGTGTCATTAGGGTGACGGTCAAATATCCTTCACGAGTTGAGTACCTGCCCAGTATCTGCAACACCAATTATCTGTCCTGTGACAGGGTGACACTTTTTTTTAACTACAGTGCCATCTTCTGGCTGTCATTGGAGACATACCTAGTGTATTGTGACAGACCTAAAGTATTGTAACATAACTATTGTGACATGGGTATTGTGACAGACGTGTGACAGACCTGAAGTATTGGGAAATACCTGAAGGATTGTGACATAAGTATTTTGTGACAGACCAGGACAGGTTATAAGAAAGGTAACAGGGCAGGTTATAGGACAGGTAACAGGGCAGGTTATAGGACAGGTAACAGGACAGGATATAGGACAGGTAACAGGACAGGATATAGGACAGGTAACAGGACAGGATATAGGACAGGTTACAGGACAGGTAACCGGGCAGAATATAGGACAGGTAACAGGACAGGTTATAAGACAGGTAACAGGACAGGTTACAGAGCAGGATATAGGACAGGTAACAGGACAGGTTATAAGACAGGTAACAGGGCAGGATATAGGACAGGTAACAGAACCGGTTACAGGGCAGGATATAGGACAGGTAACAGGACAGGTTACAGGGCAGGATATAGGACAGGTAACAGGACAAGTTATAAGAAAGGTAACAGGGCAGGATATAGGACAGGTTACAGGGCAGGATATAGGACAGGTAACAGGACAGGTTATAAAACAGGTAACAGGGCAGGATATAGGACAGGTAACAGGACAGGTTATAAAACAGGTAACAGGGCAGGATATAGGACAGGTAACAGGACAGGTTATAAAACAGGTAACAGGGCAGGATATAGGACAGGTAACAGGACAGGTTATAAAACAGGTAACAGGACAGGATATAGGACAGGTAACAGGACAGGTTACAGGGCAGGATATAGGACAGGTAACAGGACAGGTTATAAGACAGGTAACAGGGCAGGATATAGGACAGGTTATACAAAATGGTTTGACCAGCTCAGAAACGTATTCCTATTATACAAGGGGGAGGGGGAGAGGTGTGGCCGCGTCTGACCTCGGGCATCCTTCCGGTTACTATTTCTGGACTTAAAAACTGTGAATGCTCTGGGTGTTTTATGGGACTGCAAAAAAGCATATTGCAGCAGGAGCGCACTTCTAGTAAAGGGGAATTAACGGGGTAATTAATTGCCAAAGGGCTCTTTACTGGGATAATTAACGCAGGGGTAAACAAATCAAAAAGCAGAACAAAAAAAATAGGTTCATTAAATGGAAAATAAACATCGGCATTTTGGCGCATGCGCGAAACCTCTGAAAAATAAACGCAGGAAATATACACCTGATCCCGCCCGTCTGTCAGATGCAATATCTGCGAAATGATATCCTCGGTTCCACGGGTGTCAGGCACAAAATGTCCCTGTGTACGATCCATTTGTTCTTTATTCTCAGGCGTGACCTTGGAGACTAAAACCTCCTGTAGGAAAAAAAAAAATACTAATTTATGGTGCGACTGGAATTAGTCATTTTCAGCAGCACTTTGATTTCACGGCGTCCTTATCATTGGATATGAAGATTGATCTGATTGTTGCTACGAGTAACATAATATCGCAGTTAAGAGATTAAAATTGCTTTTTAGTGTAGGTCAGGAGGGGAAAAATCCAGACCTTTCTGTCCCGTTGGGAACTAGAAGACAGCCAGGATAAAATATTAGCAGCAGAATGATAAGTCGTTAGTAAGTCTTTTGCTGGGTATTAATATACAGAATGTATACGGAATATTTTGTACTTTTATAGCTGTCTTTTAGGAAGACTTTCCCACTTAGGTGTTCCCTCTCTTGGAAATAAATGGAGGGGTCTGTGTATGAGGCAATTGCTCTTTCTCCCTATATACCTAAGCATTTTATTCCAATTGTGCCCCATCTGCCCGAGATTGCACCTTGGGGAGAGTCAGTAGGAGGAGTTGGGGGGAGTTACATGGTGCACAGATTATAATGAGATGTATCACATTCTGCGTCTCTGCCCCAGCTTGCACCTTGGGGAGAGTCAGTAGGAGGAGTTACATGGTGCACAGATTATAATGAGATGTATCACATTCTGCGTCTCTCTGCCCCAGCTTGCACCTTGGGGAGAGTCAGTAGGAGGAGTTGGGGAGGAGTTACATAGGGCACAGATTATAATGAGATGTATCACATTCTGCGTCTCTGTCCCAGCTTGCACTTTGGGGAGAGTCAGTAGGAGGAGTTGGGAGGAGTTACATGGGGCACAGATTATAATGAGATGTATCACATTCTGAGTCTCTGCCCCAGCTTGCACCTTGGGGAGAGTCAGTAGGAGGAGTTGGGGAGGAGTTACATGGGGCACAGATTATAATGAGATGTATTACATTCTGCGCCTCTGCCCCAGCTTACACCTTGGGGAGAGTCAGTAGGAGGAGTTGGGGGGAGTTACATGGTGCACAGATTATAATGAGATGTATCACATTCTGCGTCTCTGTCCCAGCTTGCACCTTGGGGAGAGTCAGTAGGAGGAGTTGGGGGAAGTTACATGGGGCACAGATTATAATGAGATGTATCACATTCTGCGTCTCTGCCCCAGCTTGCACCTTGGGGAGAGTCAGTAGGAGGAGTTGGGGAGGAGTTACATGGGGCACAGATTATAATGAGATGTATTACCTTCTGCGCCTCTGCCCCAGCTTGCACCTTGGGGAGAGTCAGTAGGAGGAGTTGGGGGGAGTTACATGGTGCACAGATTATAATGAGATGTATCACATTCTGTGTCTCTGTCCCAGCTTGCACCTTGGGGAGAGTCAGTAAGAGGAGTTGGGGGGAGTTACATGGTGCACAGATTATAATGAGATATATAACATTCTGCGTCTCTGTCCCAGCATGCACCTTGGGGAGAGTTAGTAGGAGGAGTTGGGGAGAGTTACATGGTGCACAGATAATAATGAGATGTATCACATTCTGCGTCTCTGCCCCAGCATGCACCTCTGGGAGAGTCAGTAGGAGGAGTTGGGGGGAGATACATGGGGCACAGATTATAATGAGATGTACAGTATCACATTCTGCGTCTCTGTCCCAGCATGCACCTTGGGTAGAGTCAGTAGGAGGAGTTGGGGAGAGTTACATGGGGCACAGATTATAATGAGATGTATTACCTTCTGCGCCTCTGCCCCAGCTTGCACCTTGGGGAGAGTCAGTAGGAGGAGTTGGGGGGAGTTACATGGTGCACAGATTATAATGAGATGTATCACATTCTGCGTCTCTGTCCCAGCTTGCACCTTGGGGAGAGTCAGTAAGAGGAGTTGGGGGGAGTTACATGGTGCACAGATTATAATGAGATGTATAACATTCTGCGTCTCTGTCCCAGCATGCACCTTGGGGAGAGTTAGTAGGAGGAGTTGGGGAGAGTTACATGGTGCACAGATAATAATGAGATGTATCACATTCTGCGTCTCTGCCCCAGCATGCACCTCTGGGAGAGTCAGTAGGAGGAGTTGGGGGGAGATACATGGGGCACAGATTATAATGAGATGTACAGTATCACATTCTGCGTCTCTGTCCCAGCATGCACCTTGGGGAGAGTCAGTAGGAGGAGTTGGGAGGAGTTACATGGTGCACATATTATAATGAGATGTATCACATTCTGCGTCTCTGTCCCAGCTTGCACCTTGGGTAGAGTCAGTAGGAGGAGTTGGGGAGAGTTACATGGGGCACAGATTATAATGAGATGTAACACATTCTGCGTCTCTGTCCCAGCTTGCACCTTGGGGAGAGTCAGTAGGTGGAGTTGGGGGGAGAGTTACATGGGGCACAGATTATAATGAGATGTATCACATTCTGCGTCTCTGCCCCAGCTTGCACCTTGGGGAGAGTCAGTAGGAGGAGTTGGGGAGGAGTTACATAGGGCACAGATTATAATGAGATGTATCACATTCTGCGTCTCTGTCCCAGCTTGCACCTTGGGGAGAGTCAGTAGGAGGAGTTGGGAGGAGTTACATGGGGCACAGATTATAATGAGATGTATCACATTCTGAGTCTCTGCCCCAGCTTGCACCTTGGGGAGAGTCAGTAGGAGGAGTTGGGGAGGAGTTACATGAGGCACAGATTATAATGAGATGTATTACATTCTGCGCCTCTGCCCCAGCTTACACCTTGGGGAGAGTCAGTAGGAGGAGTTGGGGGGAGTTACATGGTGCACAGATTATAATGAGATGTATCACATTCTGCGTCTCTGTCCCAGCTTGCACCTTGGGGAGAGTCAGTAGGAGGAGTTGGGGGAAGTTACATGGGGCACAGATTATAATGCGATGTATCACATTCTGCGTCTCTGCCCCAGCTTGCACCTTGGGGAGAGTCAGTAGGAGGAGTTGGGGGGGAGTTACATGGTGCACAGATTATAATGAGATGTATCACATTCTGCGTCTCTGCCCCAGCTTGCACCTTGGGGGAAGTCAGTAGGAGGAGTTGGGGAGAGTTACATGGTGCACAGATTATAATGAGATGTATCACATTCTGTGTCTCTGTCCCAGCTTGCACATTGGGGAGAGTCAGTAGGAGGAGTTGGGGGGGAGTTACATGGTGCACAGATTATAATGAGATGTATCACATTCTGCGTCTCTGCCCCAGCTTGCACCTTGGGGAGAGTCAGTAGGAGGAGTTGGGGGGGAGTTACATGGTGCACAGATTATAATGAGATGTATCACATTCTGTGTCTCTGTCCCAGCTTGCACATTGGGGAGAGTCAGTAGGAGGAGTTGGGGGGAGAGTTACATGGTGCACAGATTATAATGAGATGTATCACATTCTGTGTCTCTGTCCCAGCTTGCACATTGGGGAGAGTCAGTAGGAAGAGTTGGGGAGAGTTACATGGTGCACAGATTATAATGAGATGTATCACATTCTGCGTCTCTGTCCCAGTTTGCACCTTGGGGAGAGTCAGTAGGAGGAGTTGGGGGGAGTTACATGGTGCACAGATTATAATGAGATGTATCACATTCTGCATCTCTGCCCCATCTTGTACCTTGGGGAGAGTCAGTAGGAGGAGTTGGGGAGGAGTTACATGGTGCACAGATTATAATGAGATGTATCACATTCTGCGTCTCTGCCCCAGCTTGCACCTTGGGGAGAGTCAGTAGGAGGAGTTGGGGAGGAGTTACATGGTGCACAGATTATAATGAGATGTATCACAATCTGCGTCTCTGCCCCAGCTTGCACCTTGGGGAGAGTCAGTAGGAGGAGTTGGGGGGAGTTACATGGTGCACAGGTTATAATGAGATGTATCACATTCTGCGTCTCTGCCCCAGCATGCACCTTGGGGAGAGTCAGTAAGAGGAGTTGGGGGGAGTTACATGGCGCACAGATTATAATGAGATGTAACACATTCTGCGTCTCTGCCCCAGCTTGCACCTTGGGGAGAGTCAGTAGGAGGAGTTGGGGGGAGTTACATGGTGCACAGATTATAATGAGATGTATCACATTCTGCGTCTCTGTCCCAGCATGCACCTTGGGGAGAGTCAGTAGGAGGAGATGGGGGGAGAGTTACATGGTGCACAGATTATAATGAGATGTATCACATTCTGTGTCTCTGTCCCAGCTTGCACATTGGGGAGAGTCAGTAGGAGGAGTTGGGGGAAGTTACATGGTGCACAGATTATAATGAGATGTATCACATTCTGCGTCTCTGTCCCAGCATGCACCTTGGGGAGAGTCAGTAGGAGGAGTTGGGGGGAGTTACATGGTGCACAGATTATAATGAGATGTATCACAATCTGTGTCTCTGTCCCAGCTTGCACATTGGGGCGAGACAGTAGGAGGAGTTGGGGAGAGTTACATGGTGCACAGATTATAATGAGATGTATCACATTCTGCGTCTCTGCCCCAGCTTGCACCTTGGGGGAAGTCAGTAGGAGGAGTTGGGGGGAGTTACATGGTGCACAGATTATAATGAGATGTATCACATTCTGTGTCTCTGTCCCAGCTTGCACTTTGGGGAGAGTCAGTAGGAGGAGTTGGGGAGAGTTACATGGTGCACAGATTATAATGAGATGTATCACATTCTGTGTCTCTGTCCCAGCTTGCACATTGGGGAGAGTCAGTAGGAAGAGTTGGGGAGAGTTACATGGTGCACAGATTATAATGAGATGTATCACATTCTGCGTCTCTGTCCCAGTTTGCACCTTGGGGAGAGTCAGTAGGAGGAGTTGGGGGGAGTTACATGGTGCACAGATTATAATGAGATGTATCACATTCTGCATCTCTGCCCCAGCTTGTACCTTGGGGAGAGTCAGTAGGAGGAGTTGGGGAGGAGTTACATGGTGCACAGATTATAATGAGATGTATCACATTCTGCGTCTCTGCCCCAGCTTGCACCTTGGGGAGAGTCAGTAGGAGGAGTTGGGGATTAGTTACATGGTGCACAGATTATAATGAGATGTATCACATTCTGCGTCTCTGCCCCAGCTTGCACCTTGGGGAGAGTCAGTAGGAGGAGTTGGGGGGAGTTACATGGTGCACAGATTATAATGAGATGTATCACATTCTGCGTCTCTGCCCCAGCATGCACCTTGGGGAGAGTCAGTAAGAGGAGTTGGGGGGAGTTACATGGCGCACAGATTATAATGAGATGTAACACATTCTGCGTCTCTGCCCCAGCTTGCACCTTGGGGAGAGTCAGTAGGAGGAGATGGGGGGAGAGTTACATGGTGCACAGATTATAATGAGATGTTTCACATTCTGCGTCTCTGTCCCAGCTTGCACCTTGGGGAGAGTCAGTAGGAGGAGTTGGGGGGAGTTACATGGGGCACAGATTATAATGAGATGTATCACATTCTGCGTCTCTGTCCCAGCTCGCACCTTGGGGAGAGTCAGTAGGAGGAGTTGGGGAGGAGTTACATAGGGCACAGATTATAATGAGATGTATCACATTCTGCGTCTCTGTCCCAGCTTGCACCTTGGGGAGAGTCAGTAGGAGGAGTTGGGAGGAGTTACATGGGGCACAGATTATAATGAGATGTATCACATTCTGAGTCTCTGCCCCAGCTTGCACCTTGGGGAGAGTCAGTAGGAGGAGTTGGGGAGGAGTTACATGAGGCACAGATTATAATGAGATGTATTACATTCTGCGCCTCTGCCCCAGTTTACACCTTGGGGAGAGTCAGTAGGAGGAGTTGGGGGGAGTTACATGGTGCACAGATTATAATGAGATGTATCACATTCTGCATCTCTGTCCCAGCTTGCACCTTGGGGAGAGTCAGTAGGAGGAGTTGGGGGAAGTTACATGGGGCACAGATTATAATGTGATGTATCACATTCTGCGTCTCTGCCCCAGCTTGCACCTTGGGGAGAGTCAGTAGGAGGAGTTGTGGAGGAGTTACATGGGGCACAGATTATAATGAGATGTATTACATTCTGCGCCTCTGCCCCAGCTTGCACCTTGGGGAGAGTCAGTAGGAGGAGTTGGGGGGAGTTACATGGTGCACAGATTATAATGATATGTATCACATTCTGCGTCTCTGTCCCAGCTTGCACCTTGGGGAGAGTCAGTAGGAGGAGTTGGGGGAAGTTACATGGGGCACAGATTATAATGAGATGTATCACATTCTGCGTCTCTGCCCCAGCTTGCACCTTGGGGAGAGTCAGTAGGAGGAGTTGGGGAGGAGTTACATGGGGCACAGATTATAATGAGATGTATTACCTTCTGCGCCTCTGCCCCAGCTTGCACCTTGGGGAGAGTCAGTAGGAGGAGTTGGGGGGAGTTACATGGTGCACAGATTATAATGAGATGTATCACATTCTGCGTCTCTGTCCCAGCTTGCACCTTGGGGAGAGTCAGTAAGAGGAGTTGGGGGGAGTTACATGGTGCACAGATTATAATGAGATGTATAACATTCTGCGTCTCTGTCCCAGCATGCACCTTGGGGAGAGTTAGTAGGAGGAGTTGGGGAGAGTTACATGGTGCACAGATAATAATGAGATGTATCACATTCTGCGTCTCTGCCCCAGCATGCACCTCTGGGAGAGTCAGTAGGAGGAGTTGGGGGGAGATACATGGGGCACAGATTATAATGAGATGTACAGTATCACATTCTGCGTCTCTGTCCCAGCATGCACCTTGGGGAGAGTCAGTAGGAGGAGTTGGGAGGAGTTACATGGTGCACATATTATAATGAGATGTATCACATTCTGCGTCTCTGTCCCAGCTTGCACCTTGGGTAGAGTCAGTAGGAGGAGTTGGGGAGAGTTACATGGGGCACAGATTATAATGAGATGTAACACATTCTGCGTCTCTGTCCCAGCTTGCACCTTGGGGAGAGTCAGTAGGTGGAGTTGGGGGGAGAGTTACATGGGGCACAGATTATAATGAGATGTATCACATTCTGCGTCTCTGCCCCAGCTTGCACCTTGGGGAGAGTCAGTAGGAGGAGTTGGGGAGGAGTTACATAGGGCACAGATTATAATGAGATGTATCACATTCTGCGTCTCTGTCCCAGCTTGCACCTTGGGGAGAGTCAGTAGGAGGAGTTGGGAGGAGTTACATGGGGCACAGATTATAATGAGATGTATCACATTCTGAGTCTCTGCCCCAGCTTGCACCTTGGGGAGAGTCAGTAGGAGGAGTTGGGGAGGAGTTACATGAGGCACAGATTATAATGAGATGTATTACATTCTGCGCCTCTGCCCCAGCTTACACCTTGGAGAGAGTCAGTAGGAGGAGTTGGGGGGAGTTACATGGTGCACAGATTATAATGAGATGTATCACATTCTGCGTCTCTGTCCCAGCTTGCACCTTGGGGAGAGTCAGTAGGAGGAGTTGGGGGAAGTTACATGGGGCACAGATTATAATGCGATGTATCACATTCTGCGTCTCTGCCCCAGCTTGCACCTTGGGGAGAGTCAGTAGGAGGAGTTGGGGGGGAGTTACATGGTGCACAGATTATAATGAGATGTATCACATTCTGCGTCTCTGCCCCAGCTTGCACCTTGGGGGAAGTCAGTAGGAGGAGTTGGGGAGAGTTACATGGTGCACAGATTATAATGAGATGTATCACATTCTGTGTCTCTGTCCCAGCTTGCACATTGGGGAGAGTCCGTAGGAGGAGTTGGGGGGGAGTTACATGGTGCACAGATTATAATGAGATGTATCACATTCTGCGTCTCTGCCCCAGCTTGCACCTTGGGGAGAGTCAGTAGGAGGAGTTGGGGGGGAGTTACATGGTGCACAGATTATAATGAGATGTATCACATTCTGTGTCTCTGTCCCAGCTTGCACATTGGGGAGAGTCAGTAGGAGGAGTTGGGGGGAGAGTTACATGGTGCACAGATTATAATGAGATGTATCACATTCTGTGTCTCTGTCCCAGCTTGCACATTGGGGAGAGTCAGTAGGAAGAGTTGGGGAGAGTTACATGGTGCACAGATTATAATGAGATGTATCACATTCTGCGTCTCTGTCCCAGTTTGCACCTTGGGAGAGTCAGTAGGAGGAGTTGGGGGGAGTTACATGGTGCACAGATTATAATGAGATGTATCACATTCTGCATCTCTGCCCCATCTTGTACCTTGGGGAGAGTCAGTAGGAGGAGTTGGGGAGGAGTTACATGGTGCACAGATTATAATGAGATGTATCACATTCTGCGTCTCTGCCCCAGCTTGCACCTTGGGGAGAGTCAGTAGGAGGAGTTGGGGAGGAGTTACATGGTGCACAGATTATAATGAGATGTATCACATTCTGCGTCTCTGCCCCAGCTTGCACCTTGGGGAGAGTCAGTAGGAGGAGTTGGGGGGAGTTACATGGTGCACAGGTTATAATGAGATGTATCACATTCTGCGTCTCTGCCCCAGCATGCACCTTGGGGAGAGTGAGTAAGAGGAGTTGGGGGGAGTTACATGGCGCACAGATTATAATGAGATGTAACACATTCTGCGTCTCTGCCCCAGCTTGCACCTTGGGGAGAGTCAGTAGGAGGAGTTGGGGGGAGTTACATGGTGCACAGATTATAATGAGATGTATCACATTCTGCGTCTCTGTCCCAGCATGCACCTTGGGGAAGTCAGTAGGAGGAGATGGGGGGAGAGTTACATGGTGCACAGATTATAATGAGATGTATCACAATCTGTGTCTCTGTCCCAGCTTGCACATTGGGGAGAGACAGTAGGAGGAGTTGGGGAGAGTTACATGGTGCACAGATTATAATGAGATGTATCACATTCTGTGTCTCTGTCCCAGCTTGCACATTGGGGAGAGTCAGTAGGAGGAGTTGGGGGAAGTTACATGGTGCACAGATTATAATGAGATGTATCACATTCTGCGTCTCTGTCCCAGCATGCACCTTGGGGAGAGTCAGTAGGAGGAGTTGGGGGGAGTTACATGGTGCACAGATTATAATGAGATGTATCACAATCTGTGTCTCTGTCCCAGCTTGCACATTGGGGAGAGACAGTAGGAGGAGTTGGGGAGAGTTACATGGTGCACAGATTATAATGAGATGTATCACATTCTGCGTCTCTGCCCCAGCTTGCACCTTGGGGAAGTCAGTAGGAGGAGTTGGGGGGAGTTACATGGTGCACAGATTATAATGAGATGTATCACATTCTGTGTCTCTGTCCCAGCTTGCACATTGGGGAGAGTCAGTAGGAGGAGTTGGGGAGAGTTACATGGTGCACAGATTATAATGAGATGTATCACATTCTGTGTCTCTGTCCCAGCTTGCACATTGGGGAGAGTCAGTAGGAAGAGTTGGGGAGAGTTACATGGTGCACAGATTATAATGAGATGTATCACATTCTGCGTCTCTGTCCCAGTTTGCACCTTGGGGAGAGTCAGTAGGAGGAGTTGGGGGGAGTTACATGGTGCACAGATTATAATGAGATGTATCACATTCTGCATCTCTGCCCCAGCTTGTACCTTGGGGAGAGTCAGTAGGAGGAGTTGGGGAGGAGTTACATGGTGCACAGATTATAATGAGATGTATCACATTCTGCGTCTCTGCCCCAGCTTGCACCTTGGGGAGAGTCAGTAGGAGGAGTTGGGGAGGAGTTACATGGTGCACAGATTATAATGAGATGTATCACATTCTGCGTCTCTGCCCCAGCTTGCACCTTGGGGAGAGTCAGTAGGAGGAGTTGGGGGGAGTTACATGGTGCACAGATTATAATGAGATGTATCACATTCTGCGTCTCTGCCCCAGCATGCACCTTGGGGAGAGTCAGTAAGAGGAGTTGGGGGGAGTTACATGGCGCACAGATTATAATGAGATGTAACACATTCTGCGTCTCTGCCCCAGCTTGCACCTTGGGGAGAGTCAGTAGGAGGAGTTGGGGGGAGTTACATGGTGCACAGATTATAATGAGATGTATCACATTCTGCGTCTCTGTCCCAGCATGCACCTTGGGGAGAGTCAGTAGGAGGAGATGGGGGGAGAGTTACATGGTGCACAGATTATAATGAGATGTTTCACATTCTGCGTCTCTGTCCCAGCTTGCACCTTGGGGAGAGTCAGTAGGAGGAGTTGGGGGGAGTTACATGGGGCACAGATTATAATGAGATGTATTACCTTCTGCGCCTCTGCCCCAGCTTGCACCTTGGGGAGAGTCAGTAGGAGGAGTTGGGGAGAGTCAGTAGGAGGAGTTGGGGAGAGTCAGTAGGAGGAGTTGGGGAGAGTCAGTAGGAGGAGGTGGGGAGAGTCAGTAGGAGGAGGTGGGGAGAGTCAGTAGGAGGAGGTGGGGAGAGTCAGGAGGAGGAGTTGTGGAGAGTCAGTAGGAGGAGTTGGGGAGAGTCAGGAGGAGGAGTTGGGGAGAGTCAGGAGGAGGAGTTGGGGAGAGTCAGGAGGAGGAGTTGGGGAGAGTCAGGAGGAGGAGTTGGGGAGAGTCAGGAGGAGGAGTTGGGGAGAGTCAGTAGGAGGAGGTGGGGAGAGTCAGTAGGAGGAGGTGGGGAGAGTCAGTAGGAGGAGGTGGGGAGAGTCAGTAGGAGGAGGTGGGGAGTCATTAGGAGGAGGTGGGGAGTCATTAGGAGGAGGTGGGGAGAGTCAGGAGGAGTTGGGGTGGGTCAGGAGGAGGAGTTGGGGAGAGTCAGTAGGAGGAGTTGGGGAGAGTCAGTAGGAGGAGTTGGGGAGAGTAAGTAGGAGGAGGTGGGGAGAGTCAGTAGGAGGAGGTGGGGAGAGTCAGTAGGAGGAGGTGGGGAGAGTCAGTAGGAGGAAGTGGGGAGAGTCAGTAGGAGGAGTTGGGGAGAGTCAGTAGGAGGAGGTGGGGAGTCAGTAGGAGGAGTTGGGGAGAGTCAGGAGGAGTTGGGGAGGGTCAGGAGGAGGAGTTGGGGAGAGTCAGGAGGAGGAGTTGGGGAGAGTCAGTAGGAGGAAGTGGGGAGAGTCAGTAGGAGGAGGTGGAGAGAGTCAGTAGGAGGAATTGGGGAGTCAGTAGGAGGAGTTGGGGAGAGTCAGGAGGAGGAGTTGGGGAGAGTCAGTAGGAGGAGGTGGGGAGAGTCAGTAGGAGGAGGTGGGGAGAGTCAGTAGGAGGAGGTAGGGAGAGTCAGTAGGAGGAGGTGGGGAGAGTCAGTACCTCCTACTGACTCTCCCCAAGGTGCAAACTGGGGCAGAGAGTTGGGGGGAGTTACATAGCTTTCCAAACCTCACAGGTCTTGTATTCACATGTAGGCAGCGGCCATAGTGTGTGCAACAGCGTGCGTGGCTCTAACTAAATGCAGGGGAACTATGGGGCTGGCCTATGGATTTCCAAAACAAACTGTTTTTAAACACTGACAAGACTGTAACAATGGTATTTGGGACCAAGACTAAATTTGTAAAGCTTCCAGTGACTGAGCTCCTGATTAGAACCAACACTAACACCACCCTAACCCCTGTCACTAGTTTTAAATACCTGGGCTTATGGTTTGACTCCCACTTAACATTCGGGATGCACATTGATACCCTGACAACCAAGACCTATGCCAAACTAGGGTACTTTACAGGAACAAATCCTCCCTAAGTCTCCTGGTCAGAAAGCGTATTGCACAGCAGATGCTAATGCCAATTATTGACTATGGAGACATAGTATATTGCTCGGCACCTCAAACCCACCTTAGCAAACTTGACACCCTCTACAATTCAATTTGTCGTTTTGTTCTCCAATGCAACTACAACACACATCACTGCGAAATGCTCAAAGAACTAGATTGGTCATCACTAGAGTCTAGGCGCAAAGTTCACCTTTCCTGTCTCACCCTCAAATACTTTCTGGGCAAGCTACCCAGCTACCTGAACAAGCCCCTCACCCCTACCACATGCAGCACCTATCACCTGAGATCAGACTCCAAAAGACTATTCATGGTCCCAAGACTCAACAAAGTATCCGGACGTTCCTCCTTCTCCTTCCGTGCACCCCAAAACTGGAACAGCCTACCAGAGACCCTCATATCCACCACCAGCTTAAGTTCTTTCGAATCTAAGGCTGTCTCACACTTTAATCTGGTCTGTAACTGTTTCATACGCCCATCTTATACTATATTAGTGAAAGCACTGTATGTTTGCCTGCCTGGATGTCCGGTGTCCCTAGGGGAAATCTCATTGGTCCCTTGGCCCGCCCGCCCCCGCACACCTCTCATTGGCCTGAGGCGGAGTGACGGGCCAAAGGACACACAGGGACACACACACACACAGGGAACACAGGGACACACACACACACAGGGAACACAGGGACACACACACACAGGGACACACACACACACACACACACACACACACACACACACGGGAACACACACACACACACACACACACACAGGGACACACACACACAGTGACAGACACACACACAGTGACACACACACACACACAGTGACACACACACACACACACACACACACTGTTACATACATTAGCGGGGCTCACAGTGTTAGCAGCACCCGCGCGCACCTCCTCCTCTCCCCGTGTCTCCCGCGCTTTCACCCTGACCCCCCCCTCCCCCGGCACCGCTACAGTCAGCGGGACACACACACTATTATTACCCCTTCAGCGCCCCCCCCCCCCCCCACCCAGTGTCAGCGGCCGTGCGAGACCCCCCCTCTATATCTCCCACCTCTCCCCCCCACACACATATACATGCCCCCCCCTCCCCGACGCTACAACTCACCCCTCCCCGGCGGGGGAACAGCCAGTGGCCAGGCAGGCTGCCTTGCGGCGCCGAGTGCCCAAGATGGCGGCGCCCGGGACACAGCGGGGGAGCGGCCACAACACGCTGCCTCCCGCCTCAGATCCACGTGGGACCTGCCGGATGGGTGAGTGAGCGGCCTTCACCTCCCCTCCAACCCCCCTTCACCTCCCCTCCACCCCCCCTTCACCTCCCCTCCAGTGTCAGTGTCTCTCCGATACCCCCCCCCCCCCCCCCGGCGCCGCTACAGTCAGCGGGGGAGCAAGCGAGCGCCCGGGACACAGCGGGATAGCGGCCACAACACGCTGCCTCCCGCCTCAGATCCACGTGGGACCTGCCGGACTGGTGAGTGAGCGGCCTTCACCTCCCCTCACCCCCCATCACCCCCTTTCACCTCCCCTCACTCCACTTCTCCCTTCCACCTCCCCATTTACCTCCCCCCCTCCACCCCCCCTTCACCTCCCCTCCACCCCCCCTTCACCTCCCCTCCACCCCCCCCTTCACCTCCCCTCCACCCCCCCCTTCACCTCCCTTCCACCCACCCTTCACCTCCCTTCCACCCCCCCCCTTCACCTCCCTTCCACTCCCCCCCTTCACCTCCCCTCCACCCCCCCCTTCACCTCCCTTCCACCCCCCCCTTCACCTCCCTTCCACTCCCCCCCTCCTCTAACCCTTCCCCCCCCCTCCTCTAACCCTTCCCCCCCCCTCCTCTAACCCTTCCCCCCCCCTCCTCTAACCCTTCCCCCCCCCTCCTCTAACCCTTCCCCCCTCCTCCACCCCTTGCCCCCCTCCTCCACCCCTTGCCCCCCTCCTCCACCCCTTGCCCCCCTCCTCCACCCCTTGCCCCCCTCCTCCACCCCCTCCTCCCCTTCCCGCCGCCCTTCGCCTTCATGCCCGCCTTACCGCCTCCCCACCCCCGCCTCTGCCTTTCACCCGCCCTTACTCCGGCCGCCTCTGCCTTTCACCCACCGCCTCACAGCCGCTGCACGCACTCAACAGACACCCGCCACACTCGACACATACCTGCCGCCACACACACCTGCTGGCTCCCGCCCCTACGCACCGACATCACTGACCCACCGCCTCACACCCTAGCAGGACCCCCACTCACAGACAGCACTCACAACCCACGCGCCAGCTGCCGCCTCACACCCTTGCAGGACCCCCACTCACAGACAGCACTCACAACCCACGCGCCACCCGCCGCCTCACACCCTAGCAGGACCCCCACTCGCACACAGCACTCACAACCCACGCGCCACCCGCCGCCTCACACCCTAGCAGGACACACGACTCAGATTTTTACATCACTTATGCCACCAAAATATACATTGTACTGTGGTGTGGTTACAATAAACCATTTTTATACAACATCGTATTACATTTTCTTCCATCTTTCTTTTCAATATTATTATCCAACCTTTACAACAAACAGTCACCTATTGTGCCACGATTTATAAATAATACTACCTATTACGCATTTACCTCCCGGGCAACGCCGGGTCTCTCAGCTAGTAATATATATTATCTTTAACTGCGCATGCAATGTCTTGTATATAATGTATACCCTGTTCATTTATGTAACTGTACTTGTAACCATGTATTATTTGTCTTAACTCTGTGCCCAGGACATACGTGAAAACGAGAGGTAACTCTCAATGTATTACTTCCTGGTAAAACATTTTATAAATAAATAAAATAAATAAATAAATAATAGTGTGAGCGAGCATGCATGCGAAGAAGCGCCATGGCAAAGGCAGATTTTTCAGGAAACAAATGATTTTGATTTTGTCGCATGACGGCTGGGTCACGTGAGCGGTTCAGCCAATGAGGGTGGACCAGCCTCATAACATCATGCCACGCCTCCACCACACCTCCCCGTCGCTGGGGATGTCGGTCCACAGATCGCTCTGCTGGGCACGCCCACTATATCTGAGGCCGTGCAAAGCTTTCCAAACCTCACAGGTCTCTTTTTCATGTGTACAGAGCTTTCCAAACCTCACAGGTCTCTTCTTCACATGTACAGAGCTTTCCAAACCCCACAGTTTTCTTCTTCACATGTACAGAGCTTTCCAAACCTCACAGGTCTCTTCTTCACATGTACAGAGCTTTCCAAACCTCACAGGTCTCTTCTTCACATGTACATAACTTTCCAAACCTCACAGGTCTCCTCTTCACATGTACAGAGCTTTTCAACCCTCACAGGTCTCTTCTTCATGTGTACAGAGCTTTCCAAACCTCACAGCTCTCTTCACATGTACAGATCTTTCCAAACCTCACAGGTCTCTTCTTCACATGTACAGAGCTTGCCAACCATCACAAGTCTCTTCTTCACCTGTACAGAGCTTTCCAAACCTCACAGGTCTCTTCTTCACCTGTACAGAGCTTTCCAAAAATCACGACTCCCTTCTTCACATGTACAGAGCTTTTCAAACCTCACAGGTCTCTTCTTCACCTGTACAGAGCTTTCCAAACCTCACAGGTCTCTTCTTCACATGTTCAGAGCGTTCTTAACCTCACAGGTCTCTTCTTCACATGTACAGAGCTTTCCAACCCTCACAGGTCTCTTCTTCACGTGTACAGAGCTTTCCAAACCTCACAGGTCTCTTCTTCACGTGTTCAGAGCTTTCCGAACCTCACAGGTCTCTTCTTCACGTGTTTAGAGCTTTCCAAACCTCACAGGTCTCTTCTTCACATGTACATAACTTTCCAAACCTCACAGGTCTCCTCTTCACATGTACAGAGCTTTTCAACCCTCACAGGTCTCTTCTTCATGTGTACAGAGCTTTCCAAACCTCACAGCTCTCTTCACATGTACAGATCTTTCCAAACCTCACAGGTCTCTTCTTCACATGTACAGAGCTTTCCAACCATCACAAGTCTCTTCTTCACCTGTACAGAGCTTTCCAAACCTCACAGGTCTCTTCTTCACCTGTACAGAGCTTTCCAAAAATCACGACTCCCTTCTTCACATGTACAGAGCTTTTCAAACCTCACAGGTCTCTTCTTCACCTGTACAGAGCTTTCCAAACCTCACAGGTCTCTTCTTCACATGTTCAGAGCGTTCTTAACCTCACAGGTCTCTTCTTCACATGTACAGAGCTTTCCAACCCTCACAGGTCTCTTCTTCACGTGTACAGAGCTTTCCAAACCTCACAGGTCTCTTCTTCACGTGTTCAGAGCTTTCTGAACCTCACAGGTCTCTTCTTCACGTGTTTAGAGCTTTCCTAACCTCACAGGTCTCTTCTTCACGTGTTCAGAGCTTTCCTAACCTCACAGGTCTCTTCTTCACGTGTTCAGAGCTTTCCTAACCTCACAGGTCTCTTCTTCACGTGTTCAGAGCTTTCCTAACCTCACAGGTCTTTTCTTCACATGTTCAGAGCTTTCCTAACCTCACAGGTCTCTTCTTCACATGATCAGAGCTTTCCTAACCTCACAGGTCTCTTCTTCGCATGTTCATAGCTTTCCTAACCCCACAGGTCTCTTCTTCACATGTTCAGAGCTTTCCTAACCCCACAGGTCTCTTCTTCACATGTTCAGAGCTTTCCTAACCTCACAGGTCTCTTCTTCACATGTTCAGAGCTTTCCTAACCTCACAGGTCTCTTCTTCACATGTTCAGAGCTTTCCTAACCTCACAGGTCTCTTCTTCACATGTTCAGAGCTTTCCTAACCTCACAGGTCTCTTCTTCACCTGTTCAGAGCTGTCCAAGCCTCACTCTACTTCCCGTGTACAGAACTATACATGATTTTCTCGACACCGGAGAATCCCCCAATGCCGTGAAATACTTGAATTGTGCACGACCATAAAAACCCCGGATTTCTAAAATCCTTCAAAAAAAAACGAGAAAAGTATATTTCATAAAACGGATATTATCGTTTCCTTTAATCCAGACAGACTTTTTAGATAAGAGCTTATCTTGCTTCATGAAAGGTGAATCCTTTGTTAAGTGAAAAAAAATCCTTATTCTGCCGGCTGCCGACCACACATCCCTCTTTTCTCCGAATCATCACATTCCCCAGAACACCGAAGACTTTACATTTAATAAGGTTCTTTAGATGGCGGTGTGAAGGACCGGGTCTGGACTGGATTATGGAATCAGTGACCTTCCCACTCTGATCTCTGAATTACATGTTATGAGTCAGACGATAAGAAGACAGAACTATTCTTGTTCCACTGGGGTCAATTTCTATTCCCGTCCCACTGACTGAGCCTGAGATTATTATATACCTTCACTTACCGCTGTCGCCCGATCTCTGCCGCCCTCAAAGGCATCAAAGAGTCATTTGCCATCAAAGGAGCAGATGCTACCACCAAAAAAAAAAAAAGTTTTCCCCCCGAGGGGGGGAGCAGGGGGTCTCCCCACACGCAACCGTGTTCATTTCAGCTCCGCGGACCCCTGCTCCCCGAGATTCTTTAAATATCCTGGAATTGTGGGCCAATAGGAAGCGGCGGTGATGACGTCATGGCTTCCTATTGGCCGGCGTGACGCGGGAGCTTTCGAGCTGTTATTTCGATAGCCCTGCACAGCCCGGTCGGAGCGGCTGCCGGCGCCCCCTACGGAGGTGAGTGTCTTGGGGTGCAGGGGGTCCCCGGACCCTGAAAGTTACAGGGTTCAGCTCAGGGGGTCCCCTGCTTCAATCCTAAAGCTCTAAAAAGAACAGCAAAAAGTGACAGTCGCTTAAAACATCTCGCCCTAGACAACAAATCAAAAAGAAATATTTACCTGTAAAAAAAGCTGTTGGATCCCCAAAGACATTAAATAAAGAGTCCAAACCCTACCAGGGAAATGACCAACATAAGTGGTAAAAAATGATTTAAACATGAGCTCCAATTCCTCTGTTGCACACGTCACTGTCGTTAGTGCATTTTGGCCTAGAAGAGACTCGTTAAAGATATGTATTCTTGTCTGATTTTATTTTTATTTTTTTTAAGGTGACCATGATTACCTCTTTACAGGGGGGCTCAACTCCAGTCATCCAGCTCCCCCCAACAAGTCAGGTTTTCAGGATATCCCAGCTTCAGCACCGGTCAGAGTCTTTGACTGAGCCACCTGTGCTGAAGCTGGGATATCCTGAACACCTGACCTGTTGGCAGGCTTTGATAATATAATTATAATAGTTTTAGAACTGCTAGTTTTACAGAGACATTGTGCAGGCACCGCCCCTGCCCTGCAGAGCTTACAATCTATGTGTTTGGTGCCTGAGGCACAGGGAGATAAAGTGACCTGCCCAAGGTCACAAGGAGCCGACACCGGGAATGGGACCAGGTTCCCCTGTGTCACCCTCGGTGCCAGAGTCAGTGTCTGTACTCACTGAGCCGCTGCTTCTCCCAGGTTCCCCTGTGTCACCCTCAGTGCCAGAGTTAGTGTCTGTACTCACTGAGCCGCTCCCTCTCCCAGGTTCCCCTGTGTCACCCTCAGTGCCAGAGTCAGTGTCTGTACTCACTGAGCCGCTGCTTCTCCCAGGTTCTCCTGTGTCACCCTCAGTGCCAGAGTTAGTGTCTGTACTCACTGAGCCGCTCCCTCTCCCAGGTTCTCCTGTGTCACCCTCAGTGCCAGAGTTAGTGTCTGTACTCACTGAGCCGCTCCTTCTCCCTTTGATATATTCTTTCGCTCTGGTTAGCCGACCCCTTTTCTTGTCTGCGGGGGAATCGCGCTTTGATCATCTCTGCCACTTGAAATACTTGATTCGGACGGCAGAAATGAGGTGAAATCCGGCGGCCTAACGCCAAACCAAAAAACGCGCAATTCCGAGGAGCGGCGTAATGTGTTCTCACCGTCACATAATGACAAGATCCGCCTCGCTGCCTCTGCGTGTGGATTTTTAACCTGTTGACTCCCAGAGCAGTGTTTTAGAGCATTAGACGTGACATTTGATGTTTGTTTTTAATGTATCAGTTCTGTAGTATTAGACAATAGCGACTGATATGTTATTTAAATCTATCATTACTCACAGGGCCGTGTGCGCAACTGTATATTTATGTCTGTATCCTGAACAACCACCTGCCACGCAGTGACCGAACACAAGGGATAGGACGCTACCACCGGGAGGGGCCGCGTCCTCCTGCTGCCACGCGGTGACCGGACACATAGAACGCTACCACCGGGAGGGGCCACGTCCTCCTGCTGCCACGCGGTGACCGAACACATAAAACGCTACCACCGGGAGGGGCCACGTCCTCCTGCTGCCACGCGGTGACCGAAAACATAGAACGCTACCACCGGGAGGGGCCACGTCCTCCTGCTGCCACGCGGTGACCGAACACATAGAACGCTACCACCGGGAGGGGCCACGTCCTCCTGCTGCCACGCGGTGACCGGACACAAGGGATAGGACGCTACCACCGGGAGGGGCCGCGTCCTCCTGCTGCCACGCGGTGACCGGACACATAGAACGCTACCACCGGGAGGGGCCACGTCCTCCTGCTGCCACGCGGTGACCGGACACAAGGGATAGGGCGCTACCACCGGGAGGGGCCGCGTCCTCCTGCTGCCACGCGGTGACCGGACACAAGGGATAGGACGCTACCACCGGGAGGGGCCACGTCCTCCTGTTGCCACGCGGTGACGAACACATAGAACACTACCACCGGGAGGGGCCGCGTCCTGCTGCCACGCGGTGACCGAACACATAGAACGCTACCACCGGGAGGGGCCACGTCCTCCTGCTGCCACGCGGTGACCGGACACAAGGGATAGGACGCTACCACCAGGAGGGGCCACGACCTCCTGCTGCCACGCGGTGACCGGACACAAGGGATAGGGCGCTACCACCGGGAGGGGCCACGTCCTCCTGCTGCCATGCGGTGACCGAACACATAGAACGCTACCACCGGGAGGGGCCACGTCCTCCTGCTGCCACACGGTGACCGGACACAAGGCATAGGGCGCTACCACCGGGAGGGGCCACGTCCTCCTGCTGCCACGCGGTGACCGAACACATAGTACGCTACCACCGGGAGGGGCCACGTCCTCCTGCTGCCACGCGGTGACCGGACACAAGGCATAGGGCGCTACCACCGGGAGGGGCCACGTCCTCCTGCTGCCACGCGGTGACCGGACACAAGGCATAGGGCGCTACCACCGGGAGGGGCCACGTCCTCCTGCTGCCACGCAGTGACCGAACACAAGGGATAGGACGCTACCACTGGGAGGGGCCACGTCCTCCTGCTGCCACGCGGTGACCGAACACAGAACGCTACCACCGGGAGGGGCCACGTCCTCCTGCTGCCACGCGTTGACCGAACACATAGAACGCTACCACCGGGAGGGGCCACGTCCTCCTGCTGCCACGCGGTGACCGGACACAAGGGATAGGGCGCTACCACCGGGAGGGGCCACGTCCTCCTGCTGCCACGCGGTGACCGAACACATAGAACGCTACCACCGGGAGGGGCCACGTCGTCCTGCTGCCACGCGGTGAGGAGCAGCCCCCGCCTCCTGCCCCACAATTCCCCCTACCGCTCCTCCCCTGACCCCTGGCCCCATATGCCCACGCCCTGCTAAGCCCAGCAGGGGCCCGGCACAGCCTGACGTGGGGCTCCTGCCTAATACAGGGGCTATTCTTTGTGGTCCAAGTCCGTGACATTCTGCACATAGCGGGACACGCGTGGTACCCCTTATATACCGGGTCGCGAGTCAGGGATGTACATCAGATGTGAGAGGAGCATGTGTTACACATTGTTACACGTACACACTGCTCTGCGTGTTACACATTGTTACACGTACACACTGCTCTGCGTGTTACACATTGTTACAGTACACGTACACACCGCTCTGCGTGTTACACATTGTTACACGTACACACTGCTCTGCGTGTTACACATTGTTACACGTACACACCGCTCTGCGTGTTACACATTGTTACACGTACACACTGCTCTGCGTGTTACAGATACACATTGCTCTGCGTGTTACAGGCACACACTGCTCTGCGTGTTACAGATACACACTGCTCTGCGTGTTACACATACACATTGCTCTGCATGTTACAGACACACACTGCTCTGCGTGTTACACATACACATTGCTCTGCATGTTACAGACACACACTGCTCTGCGTGTTACAGATACACATTGCTCTGCGTGTTACAGACACACACTGCTCTGCGTGTTACACATACACACTGCTCTGCATGTTACAGACACACCGCTCTGCATGTTACAGACACACACTACTCTGCGTGTTACAGATACACACTGCTCTGCGTGTTACAGATACACACTGCTCTGCGTGTTACAGATACACACTGCTCTGCGTGTTACAGATACACACTGCTCTGCGTGTTACAGATACACACTGCTCTGCGTGTTACAGATACACACTGCTCTGCGTGTTACACATACACATTGTTCTGCGTGTTACAGACACACACTGCTCTGCGTGTTATACATACACACTGCTCTGCATGTTACAGACACACCGCTCTGCATGTTACAGACACACACTGCTCTGCGTGTTACAGATACACACTGCTCTGCGTGTTACAGATACACACTGCTCTGCGTGTTACAGATACACACTGCTCTGCGTGTTACAGACACACACTGCTCTGCGTGTTACAGATACACACTGCTCTGCATGTTACAGATACACACTGCTCTGCATGTTACAGATACACACTGCTCTGCGTGTTACAGATACACACTGCTCTGCGTGTTACACATAAACACTGCTCTGCATGTTACAGACACACCGCTCTGCATGTTACAGACACACACTACTCTGCGTGTTACAGACACACACTGCTCTGCGTGTTACAGACACACACTGCTCTGCATGTTACAGATACACACTGCTCTGCGTGTTACAGATACACACTGCTCTGCGTGTTACACATACACACCGCTCTGCATGTTACATACACACTGCTCTGCGTGTTACAGATACACACTGCTCTGTGTGTTACACATACACACCGCTCTGCATGTTACAGATACACACTGCTCTACACTGCTCTGTGTGTTACAGATACACACTGCTCTGCGTGTTACACATACACACCGCTCTGCATGTTACATACACACTGCTCTGCGTGTTACAGATACACACCGCTCTGTGTGTTACACATACACACCGCTCTGCATGTTACAGATACACACTGCTCTGCGTGTTACAGATACACACCGCTCTGCATGTTACAGATACACACTGCTCTGCGTGTTACACATACACATTGCTCTGCGTGTTACATACACACTGCTCTGCGTGTTACACATACACACTGCTCTGCGTGTTACACATACACACTGCTCTGCGTGTTACACAAACACACTGCTCTGCGTGTTACAGATACACACTGCTCTGCGTGTTACACATACACACTGCTCTGCGTGTTACACACACACACTGCTCTGCGTGTTACACACACACACTGCTCTGCGTGTTACACATACACACTGCTCTGCATGTTACACATACACACTGCTCTGCATGTTACACATACACACTGCTCTGCGTGTTACACATACACACTGCTCTGCATGTTACACAAACACACTGCTCTGCATGTTACAGATACACACTGCTCTGCATGTTACAGATACACACTGCTCTGCGTGTTACAGATACACACTGCTCTGCGTGTTACACATACACACCGCTCTGCGTGTTACACATACTGCTCTGCGTGTTACACATACACACTGCTCTGCGTGTTACAGGTACACACTGCTCTGCGTGTTACAGATACACACTGCTCTGCATGTTACAGATACACACTGCTCTGCGTGTTACACATACACACTGCTCTGCGTGTTACACATATATACTGCTCTGCGTGTTACACATACACACTGCTCTGCGTGTTGCACATACACACTACTCTGCATGTTAGATACACACTGCTCTGAATGTTACAGATACACACTGCTCTGCATGTTACAGGTACACACTGTTCTGCATGTTACAGATACACACTGCTCTGCATGTTACAGGTGCACACTGCTCTGCATGTTACAGGTACACATTGCTCTGCATGTTACAGGTACACACTGCTCTGCATGTTACAGGTACACATTGCTCTGCATGTTACATACACACTGCTCTGCAAGTTACAGATACACATTGCTCTGCATGTTACAGGTACACACTGCTCTGCATGTTACAGATACACACTGCTCTGCATGTTACAGGTACACACTGCTCTGCATGCTACAGGTACACACTGCTCTGCATGTTACATATACACTGCTCTGCGTGTTACACATACGCACTGCTCTGCATGTTACACATACACACTGCTCTGCGTGTTACAAATACACACTGCTCTGCGTGTTACACACACACACTGCTCTGCGTGTTACACACACTGCTCTGTGTGTTACACATACTGCTCTGCATGTTGCAGATACACAATGCTCTGTGTGTTACAGCTACACACTGCTCGGCATGTTACAGATACACAATGTTCTGCATGTTACAGATACACACTGCTCTGCGTGTTACAGATACACACTGCTCTGCATGTTACAGATACACACTGCTCTGCGTGTTACACACACTGCTCTGCGTGTTACAGATACACAATGTTCTGCATGTTACAGATACACACTGCTCTGCGTTTTACAGATACACACTGCTCTGCGTGTTAGAGATACACACTGCTCTGCATGTTAGAGATACACACTGCTCTGCGTGTTACACACACTGCTCTGCGTGTTACAGATACACACTGCTCTGCATGTTACAGATACACACTACTCTGCGTTTTACAGATACACACTGCTCTGCGTGTTACACACACTGCTCTGCGTGTTACAGATACACACTGCTCTGCGTGTTACAGATACACACTGTTCTGCGTGTTACAGATACACTGCTCTTCGTGTTACAGATACACACTGCTCTGCGTGTCACAGATACACACTGCTCTGCGTGTTACAGATACACTGCTCTTCGTGGTACAGATACACACTGCTCTGCGTGTTACAGATACACACTGCTCTTCGTGTTACAGATACACTGCTCTTCGTGTTACACATACACACTGCTCTTCGTGTTACAGATACACACTGCTCTGCGTGTTACACACACTGCTCTGCGTGTTACAGATACACACTGCTCTGCGTGTTACACACACTGCTCTGCGTGTTACAGATACACACTGCTCTGCGTGTTACAGATACACTGCTCTGCGTGTTACAGATACACACTGCTCTGCGTGTTACAGATACACACTGCTCTGCGTGTTACAGATACACACTGCTCTGCGTGTTACAGATACACACCGCTCTGCGTGTTACAGATACACACTGCTCTGCGTGTTACAGATACACACTGTTCTTCGTGTTACAGATACACACTGCTCTGTGATATAGGTCCCTGTGGCAGAGAACGATTTAGAAAAGCCATGATACTGTGTTGTGCCAACACAGCACAGCCTCACTGCCTCAGCCTTACTGACTCACTCACTCACTGCCACTCACTCACGCACTGCCACTCATGCACTGCCACTCACTCACTGTCACTCACTCATCCACTCACTTACTGTCACTCACTGCCACTCACTCATTCACTGTCACTCACTTTCACTCACTCGTGTATTCAACCGTTGCACTTTTTCTCATTATCAAGTTTCTTGGACATCTCAATCAATCCAAACTCAATTCAATCCTGCGGCTGCTGATTACAATTCTATTTTAAACTCTCTTTTTTTTTTATAGAAAATATTTCTACTTTCAAAGGTTTTATTCAGCTGCCACATATATATATATATTTCCCTCTCCTGGCATTGTACTTTCTCAGCGATCTCCCTTTCATGATTGCAGCCTAAGCTCAGATGAACCACAAAGCAGCCGCTTGGTATAACAGACAGCGCTTGGTGGCTTACATTTTCCCCCATTGAATTAGGAACCCCTCTGTTATATAAGCCATTAGCAAAGTGTTCACCTCCCAAACAAAAAGCCTTTTATTCACAGTGAAAATATTCCTTTCCATTGACATATTCGCAAAAAGGCGTCTCCCGCAGCGCTCAGTTTAACAGGGACAATATACCACTGCATTAGAAAAAACCCTAATATTTTACTCATTTACCCACGGCTTCTCTCCTCTGAATTCTCTTAACCCCTTTCTTGCCACAGGTGCCCCCGAAATACCTGGCATGCCTGCTTGACACTTAGGACTGGTCACTAATGTTGACATATCCCCCCCCTCAGTCAGTAAGCCAGTTGCTCTGGGTGAAGAGTGGCCATGTCTGGTGCTCTCCCCCTCTCTTCTTTCTTCCCCACCCTTGTTTCTATTTGGTAGCCTGGGCTATATACAGTAGCTAGGCATCTGGTTCGTGTTTTTTCCGTCCGACCCGGAGGGGCTCACAGAAGGCGTCGGGGGCCTCGCTGGGTTGGATGGTGGTCCTACTAGAAGATATATGGCGGTGCGGTGGCTTCAGGTCCACCTATTTAGCCAGGAGAGTCAGGGGTGAGACGCGGGGGCTGGGCGGCAGGCAGCAGGCGTCTCTGGCGTCTCCTCGGCACAGTCACGTGACAGGGAGGTGGAGGGGAGCTTTCGTGTCAGGAAGAGAAGAGGTGGTGCTCCAGTGCTTAGCCACATAGCAGGTGGGGCTAAGAAGAAGGCAGGTTAAGAGTCCAGACTCACCCCAGGTTGGCAAGGGATGGTAATTACCCAAGGGGGCGCGTGACAAGTTGCCTCGCAGTTGGGTAAGGGCTCTCACACCACTTATTTCACACAAAACGTCCTTTATTCTCTTATGCAAGGGAAACGGCTTCACGGTTGTTTAAAACGGTGTTTAAAAAGACAGTGCAACATCACGCTCAGGGTCCTTACTTTAGTCTATCCCAGGCACATCCTCTGGGAGATGACTTCCTGCTGTCTCCTTTCCTTTGTAGGTACTGGAGACCTGCAGTTCCTTCTGGGTAACTTGAACCCTTGAACCCTTCACCTCCCTCAGATTCTGGAACAAGAAACGTCTGTGTCTATCTGTGCTGGGTGTGAGGCCCAGCAGTTTCTCTGGCAATCCCTCTGAGAAACATGAACCTGGCTCATTGCGCTGACCAGGAGCAACTTCCTGCCTTGTAAAGAACAGTCCTTTTCCAATTCGGAGCTCATGGCCAACAGCCTAGCAGAGATAACAGCTACGGTGTGGCCTCCTGAGCTTGCACAGTGAGGGAGTTGACTTTCTTACAGCGGGAGATTAGGCCTCCATGTCCTGTGTCCCAAGGGGTAGCAGGCTGCTATGGAGTATAATTCTGGCTCTCCAGGGTGTTTTTGACATGTGGTGGGCTCTTCCTTTTGGTCCCTAACACCTTTGTTCCTGTATTGGCACCTATCATTTGACCCTTTGACCCAGGATAGGAGGCGGCCGTGACTTTAGTGAGCCCTTACCTGCTCCAAGGGCTCTTACCTGCTGTTTGCTCTTGTGCGCAGGGAGGCAATTTGGTGGCAATGGTCCTAGCCCAGTCTGCACTGGTGGGCCTCACACATCGGAAACGGACCAGTAACATCAGGAGGCCCGGCCGGGTTCTAGCCCCTTCGGGTGCTTAAGCACGGGAAGCATTCGGCTGCCAGATGCTTTCGCAGGCACAAGGGTGGAGGGGAAAGGGGCAATGAGCGAGGCTGACGTGGAGGACAGTAATACTGGTGAAGGTCGACACCGTGGTGGAATGGCTGGGGTGCGGGTCTCAACTCCAGTCCTCAAGTCCCACCAAAAGGTCAGATTTGAATGATATCCCGGCTTAAGGACTAGCAGAGCAGCATAAGGAGGTAGTAAGGGCAAAGCTGGCAAATAAGGTTTCTCTAGGAAGGATGGAAAATGGAGGGACCGAGAAGCTGAGTAAAGGGCAGAGGTACCGAGAGAGGGGCCAAGGGGTAGAGAGAGGGGCAGAAGTACCGAGAGAGGGGCCGAGAGGTAGAGAGAGGGGCAGAGGTACCGAGAGAGGGGCCGAGGGGTAGAGAGAGGGGCAGAGGTACCAAGAGATGGACAGAGGAGCAGAGAGGGAGGGATCAAGGTGCAGAGAAAAGGGCCAAGGTGCAGAGAAAAGGGCCAAGGTGCAGAGAGAGGAGACTAGGAGCAGAGAGAGGGAACGAGATACAGCAATGTGTATCTGTAACACACACACTATGTATTTGTGAAGACCCCATCTGGCAACTAAAAGGTTAAATAGTAAACATACATTTGTAAGTCAGCGCACCCAAAATAAATGAAAAAAGGGTCCCTGCTACCAAACCTGAGACTCTCGCTTCTTGATGCAGTTCCTAAGGAGTAGCCTGGCTCATTTTCGGTTAATTCAACATCTTTCACACCCCAGTGTGAATTAGAAAATGACGGCATATAGTTAAGTCGGGTATCTCATGCGTCTTTTTACCCGTTGATGTGTTTGGTGAGACACTGTGTGCCGGGAGCCTTATTGGCAATGACGGGCGTGGAATCTGTTTTTTCTCCCGTGGTCAGTACATCCGGCCTGTTTTCACCTGTTGGGGTATCCGTAGGTCAAGGAAATTTCCCCTGCAAATGGAATGAAGGGCGGAAGGTGATTGCAGGGGTAGTGGGCGAGAAGATGAGTGGGACACCAAGAAACTGAAATTAGCAGAGTATAAACATTAGGGACATTTCTCCCCTGGCCCCATTGTCACTGCCCCTTTCCCCTCTGCTAATAACGGGCCTCTGTCCCTCCTTGTACCTGTGACTGCCCACTCATTCTCCATCTCCAGACTTTTAATGACCTGTCACCGTGTCTGTCCCCTCTGTCCCTTACTTGCTACGATCCGAAGAATAAAATCTGAACCCCAGGGGAATGCTGGGGTTTCCCCTCTTGTGAGATGTAGGAAACGGCCTGGTTGTGTATTTCTGGGCATGGAACAAAGCTGATGATTCCTCATGTTGTGTCGGGTGCCCGTAATTTACACCAGCGCTGATATAATGTGACAGTGATCTATGTGCGACCTTCACATGACAGTAACCCAGGAATTAGATTGTGAAGAAGATAGCACATTCCGGCAGCTTGTTCTCTGAGATTATAGTCACAGTGACAGCTGGGAGGGGATTTCGTGATGATGTCTTTAACACGTTAACACTTCTGCTAAGCAATGCGTTGTAGGCCCCTCTCTGAGCAAACGGAGCCATCTTGGACTTGTGATGTCATTTCTAATGCTGGGAGGCTGCAACGCATTGAGATTGAAGACCTTGGTTTAGCAGAATGGAGCTCTTTGATTGGCTGTTGTCAGGCCCGCCGACCCCTTGTACGGGGCCCAAGATAGAGTATTTACCTGGACCCCCAGCTCGATGAGCGAGGGGAAGCCCGGGCCGTGGAGGGGAGCACAGCCCCAGGAGCGCCCAGCTCAGCGGATCATAACGGGAGCTGTGCGTGGCTTCTGGTCGCGATCTGCTTCTGGAATCGGGCGCTTCCTCTGGCTCTCCTCCTGTGTCGGCGGTTGTCCCACCCCAGAGAAACAAAAATAAGTTTTGGAGGAAGCTAACGCTCGTTCCTATATCCTGAAGTCCGATCCAGTTATGTAATAATAATAATAACAATATTTATCACGCGCGGCTCTGAGATACACCTTCATTTGCTGTATGGAAGCAGCAGAGCCAATAAAACCTATGGGAATATATCAGCGACTAATTGAAGAATGAGAATATCAATAATTTAGACCGTGCTGGAAATTCTTATTTTAGCTCTGCCCCGTTGTCTCAAAATGTAACCATTAATTATCAGGATGCAGAGGCTTCTAGCCCATTCCGAACCACGTCATTCCACCGCATGGGTTTACATGGGAAGTCTGTGATTGTCACTAGACCCTGCCCTGTGATGTACAGGGTACGACATGCGTTAGACGCGCGTTTTCTTGGGGTGGATCACGTTCATTGCTCAAATGGAGCGTCCTCCACTTGTGTCCAGGGTTTGCCGACGACGCATCATCGCTACGTCAAGCAGTCACCTGCCAGAAGAGCGATGACATTCAGGAACAGGTTATTCACAAGGAGTTTCTCTTCCCTATTTCCTGCGAGGAATTATATTTATAGGAACCCATTGTTGAGGCTTCCTGTAGCAGCGCTGGTCGTCATTATTAACCTATCAGCTTTGATAAGGTAGTTCCTTGTTATCTTCATGACAGTAGGTGTGTCAATGAGAGAATATTATAGCCATGCTGTATGAGAGAGGGGCTGAGGAACAGAGAGAGGCCATGGTAAAGAGAGAGAGGGGTCGCGGAACAGAGAGAGAGAGGCCGAGGAACAGAGAGAGAGAGAGGCCGAGGAGCAGAGAGAGAGAGACCGAGGAACAGAGAGAGAGAGAGGCCGAGGAACCGAGAAAGAGAGCCGAGGAGCAGAGAGAGAGAGAGGCCGAGGAAAAGAGAGAAGGGCCAAGGAACAGAGAGAGGGGCCGAGGAACAGAGAGGGAGGGGCCGAGGAACAGAGAGAGAGGGGCCGAGGAACAGAGAGAGAGAGAGGCCGAGGAAAAGAGAGAGAGAGAGGCCGAGGAAAAGAGAGAAGGGCCGAGGAACAGAGAAAGAGAGCCGAGGAGCAGAGAGGGAGGGGCCGAGGAACAGAGAGAGAGGGGCCGAGGAACAGAGAGAGAGGGGCCGAGGAAAAGAGAGAGAGAGAGGCCGAGGAAAAGAGAGAAGGGCCGAGGAACAGAGAGAGGGGCCGAGGAACAGAGAGGGAGGGGCCGAGGAACAGAGAGAGAGGGGCCGAGGAACAGAGAGAGAGAGAGAGGCCGAGGAAAAGAGAGAGAGAGAGGCCGAGGAACAGAGAGAGAGAGAGGCCGAGGAACCGAGAAAGAGAGCCGAGGAGCAGAGAGAGAGAGAGAGGCCGAGGAAAAGAGAGAAGGGCCGAGGAACAGAGAGAGGGGCCGAGGAACAGAGAGGGAGGGGCCGAGGAACAGAGAGAGAGGGGCCGAGGAACAGAGAGAGAGAGAGGCCGAGGAAAAGAGAGAGAGAGAGGCCGAGGAACAGAGAGAGAGAGAGGCCGAGGAACAGAGAGAAGGGCCGAGGAACAGAGAGAGAAGGGCCGAGGAACAGAGAGAGAGGGGCCGAGGAACAGAGAGAGAGGGGCCGAGGAACAGAGAGAGAGGGGCCGAGGAACAGAAAGAGAGGGGCCGAGGAACAGAGAGAGAGGGGCCAAGGAAAAGAGAGAGGGGCCGAGGAACAGAGAGAGGGGCCGAGGAACAGAGAGGGAGGGGCCGAGGAACAGAGAGAGAGGGGCCGAGGAACAGAGAGAGAGAGAGGCCGAGGAAAAGAGAGAGAGAGAGGCCGAGGAACAGAGAGAGAGAGAGGCCGAGGAACAGAGAGGGAGGGGCCGAGGAACAGAGAGAGAGAGAGGCCGAGGAAAAGAGAGAGAGAGAGGCCGAGGAACAGAGAGAGAGAGAGGCCGAGGAAAAGAGAGAAGGGCCGAGGAACAGAGAGAGAGGGGCCGAGGAACAGAGAGAGAGAGAGGCCGAGGAACAGAGAGAGAGAGAGGCCGAGGAAAAGAGAGAAGGGCCGAGGAACAGAGAGAGAGGGGCCGAGGAACAGAGAGAGAGAGAGGCCGAGGAAAAGAGAGACAGGGGCCGAGGAACAGAGAGAGGGGCCGAGGAACAGAGAGAGAGGGGCCGAGGAACAGAGAGAGAGGGGCCGAGGAAAAGAGAGAGAGGGGCCGAGGAACAGAGAGAGAGGGGCCGAGGAAAAGAGAGAGAGGGGCCGAGGAACAGAGAGAGAGGGGCCGAGGAACAGAGAGAGAGAGACCGAGGAACAGAGAGAGAGAGAGAGAGAGAGGAAAAGAGAGAGAGGGGCCGAGGAACAGAGAGACAGGGGCCGAGGAACAGAGAGAGGGGCCGAGGAACAGAGAGAGAGGGGCCGAGGAACAGAGAGAGAGGCCGAGGAACAGAGAGAGAGAGAGGCCGAGGAGCAGAGAGAGAGAGACCGAGGAACAGAGAGAGAGAGAGGCAGAGGAAAAGAGAGAGAGAGAGAGAGAGAGGAAAAGAGTGAGAGGGGCCGAGGAACAGAGAGACAGGGGCCGAGGAACAGAGAGAGAGAGGCCGAGGAACAGAGAGAGAGGGGCCGAGGAACAGAGAGAGAGAGACCGAGGAAAAGAGAGAGAGGGGCCGAGGAACAGAGAGAGAGAGGCCGAGAAACAGAGAGAGAGGGGCCGAGGAACAGAGAGAGAGGGGCCGAGGAACAGAGAGAGAGAGACCGAGGAAAAGAGAGAGAGGGGCCGAGGAACAGAGAGAGAGGGGCCGAGGAACAGAGAGAGAGAGACCGAGGAACAGAGAGAGAGAGAGGCCGAGGAACAGAGAGAGAGGGGCCGAGGAACAGAGAGAGAGGGGCCGAGGAACAGAGAGACAGGGGCCGAGGAACAGAGAGACAGGGGCCAAGGAACAGAGAGAGAGGGGCCGAGGAACAGAGAGAGAGGGGCCGAGGAAAAGAGAGAGAGGGGCCGAGGAACAGAGAGAGAGGGGCCGAGGAACAGAGAGAGAGACCGAGGAAAAGAGAGAGAGGGGCCGAGTAACAGAGAGAGAGGGGCCGAGGAACAGAGAGAGAGAGAGGCCGAGGAACAGAGAGAGGGCCGAGGAACAGAGAGACAGGGGCCGAGGAACAGAGAGAGAGAGACCGAGGAACAGAGAGAGAGAGACCGAGGAAAAGAGAGAGAGGGGCCGAGGAACAGAGAGAGAGGGGCCGAGGAACAGAGAGAGAGGGGCCGAGGAAAAGAGAGAGAGGGGCCGAGGAACAGAGAGAGAGGGGCCGAGGAACAGAGAGAGAGGGGCCGAGGAACAGAGAGAGAGGGGCCGAGGAACAGAGAAAGAAACCAAGGAAAAGAGAGAGAGGCAGAGGAACAGAGAGAGAGAGAGGCCGAGGAAAAGAGAGAGAGGGGCCGAGGAACAGAGAGAGAGAGAGGCCGAGGAAAAGAGAGAGAGGGGCCGAGGAACAGAGAGAGGGGCCGAGGAACAGAGAGAGAAAGGCAGAGGAAAAGAAAGAGAGACAGAGGTACAGCGAGAGAGGGGCAGAGGAAGAAAGAGAGAGGCCGATGTACAGCAATGTGTATGTGTAACACGCAGAGCAATGTGTATGTGTAACACGCAGAGCAATGTGTATGTGTAACACGCAGAGCAGTGTGTATGTAACACGCAGAGCGGTGTGTATGTGTAACACGCAGAGCAGTGTGTATGTAACACGCAGAGCTGTGTGTATGTGTAACACGCAGAGCTGTGTGTATGTGTAACACGCAGAGCAGTGTGTATGTAACACGCAGAGCTGTGTGTATGTGTAACACGCAGGGCAGTGTGTATGTGTAACACGCAGAGCTGTGTGTATGTGTAACACGCAGAGCGGTGTGTATATGTAACACGCAGAGCAGTGTGTATCTGTAACACGCAGAGCAGTGTGTATGTGTAACACGCAGAGCAGTGTGTATCTGTAACACGCAGAGCAGTGTGTATGTGTAACACGCAGAGCAGTGTGTATCTGTAACACGCAGAGCAGTGTGTATGTGTAACACGTAGAGAGGTGTGTATGTGTAACACGCAGAGCAGTGTGTATGTGTAACACGCAGAGCGGTGTGTATGTGTAACACGCAGAGCGGTGTGTATGTGTAACACGCAGAGCAGTGTGTATCTGTAACACGCAGAGCTGTGTGTATGTGTAACACGCAGAGCAGTGTGTATGTGTAACACGCAGAGCTGTGTGTATGTGTAACACGCAGAGCTGTGTGTATGTGTAACACGCAGAGCAGTGTGTATGTGTAACACGCAGAGCAGTGTGTATGTGTAACACGCAGAGCTGTGTGTAGGTGTAACACGCAGAGCAGTGTGTATGTGTAACACGCAGAGCTGTGTGTATGTGTAACACGCAGAGCGGTGTGTATGTGTAACACGCAGAGCGGTGTGTATGTGTAACACGCAGAGCGGTGTGTATGTGTAACACGCAGAGCGGTGTGTATGTGTAACACGCAGAGCGGTGTGTATGTGTAACACGCAGAGCGGTGTGTATGTGTAACACGCAGAGCGGTGTGTATGTGTAACACGCAGAGCGGTGTGTATGTGTAACACGCAGAGCGTGTGTATGTGTAACACGCAGAGCGGTGTGTATGTGTAACACGCAGAGCTGTGTGTATGTGTAACACGCAGAGCTGTGTGTATGTGTAACACGCAAAGCGGTGTGTATGTGTAACACGCAGAGCGGTGTGTATGTGTAACACGCAGAGCTGTGTGTATGTGTAACACGCAGAGTGGTGTGTATCTGTAACACGCAGAGTGGTGTTTATGTGTAACACGCAGAGCGGTGTGTATGTAACATGCAGAGCAGTGTGTATATGTAACACGCAGAGCAGTGTGTATGTGTAACACGCAGAGCGGTGTGTATGTGTAACACGCAGAGCGGTGTGTATGTGTAACACGCAGAGCGGTGTGTATGTGTAACACGCAGAGCGGTGTGTATGTGTAACACGCAGAGCAGTGTGTATCTGTAACACACAGAGCGGTATGTGTAACACGCAGAGCGGTGTGTATCTGTAACACGCAGAGCGGTGTGTATGTGTAACACGCAGAGCGGTGTGTATGTGTAACACGCAGAGCAGTGTGTATCTGTAACACGCAGAGCGGTGTGTATGTGTAACACGCAGAGCAGTGTGTATGTGTAACACGCAGAGCGGTGTGTATGTGTAACACGCAGAGCCGTGTGTATGTGTAACACGCAGAGCGGTGTGTATGTGTAACACGCAAAACGGTGTGTATGTGTAACACGCAGAGCGGTGTGTATGTGTAACACGCAGAGTGGTGTGTATGTGTAACACGCAGAGCAGTGTGTATCTGTAACACACAGAGCGGTATGTGTAACACGCAGAGCGGTATGTATCTGTAACACGCAGAGCGGTGTGTATGTGTAACACGCAGAGCGGTGTGTATGTGTAACACGCAGAGCGGTGTGTATCTGTAACACGCAGAGCGGTGTGTATGTGTAACACGCAGAGCGGTGTGTATGTGTAACACGCAGAGCGGTGTGTATGTGTAACACGCAGAGCGGTGTGTATGTGTAACACGCAGAGCAGTGTGTATGTGTAACAAGCAGAGCGGTGTGTATGTGTAACACGCAGAGCGGTGTGTATGTGTAACACGCAGAGCGGTGTGTATGTGTAACACGCAGAGCAGTGTGTATGTGTAACACGCAGAGCAGTGTGTATGTGTAACACGCAGAGCGGTGTGTATGTGTAACACGCAGAGCGGTGTGTATGTGTAACACGCAGAGCAGTGTGTATCTGTAACACGCAGAGCTGTGTGTATGTGTAACACGCAGAGCAGTGTGTATGTGTAACACGCAGAGCTGTGTGTATGTGTAACACGCAGAGCTGTGTGTATGTGTAACACGCAGAGCAGTGTGTATGTGTAACACGCAGAGCAGTGTGTATGTGTAACACGCAGAGCTGTGTGTAGGTGTAACACGCAGAGCAGTGTGTATGTGTAACACGCAGAGCTGTGTGTATGTGTAACACGCAGAGCGGTGTGTATGTGTAACACGCAGAGCGGTGTGTATGTGTAACACGCAGAGCGGTGTGTATGTGTAACACGCAGAGCGGTGTGTATGTGTAACACGCAGAGCGGTGTGTATGTGTAACACGCAGAGCGGTGTGTATGTGTAACACGCAGAGCGGTGTGTATGTGTAACACGCAGAGCGGTGTGTATGTGTAACACGCAGAGCGTGTGTATGTGTAACACGCAGAGCGGTGTGTATGTGTAACACGCAGAGCTGTGTGTATGTGTAACACGCAGAGCTGTGTGTATGTGTAACACGCAAAGCGGTGTGTATGTGTAACACGCAGAGCGGTGTGTATGTGTAACACGCAGAGCTGTGTGTATGTGTAACACGCAGAGTGGTGTGTATCTGTAACACGCAGAGTGGTGTTTATGTGTAACACGCAGAGCGGTGTGTATGTAACACGCAGAGCAGTGTGTATATGTAACACGCAGAGCAGTGTGTATGTGTAACACGCAGAGCGGTGTGTATGTGTAACACGCAGAGCGGTGTGTATGTGTAACACGCAGAGCGGTGTGTATGTGTAACACGCAGAGCGGTGTGTATGTGTAACACGCAGAGCAGTGTGTATCTGTAACACACAGAGCGGTATGTGTAACACGCAGAGCGGTGTGTATCTGTAACACGCAGAGCGGTGTGTATGTGTAACACGCAGAGCGGTGTGTATGTGTAACACGCAGAGCAGTGTGTATCTGTAACACGCAGAGCGGTGTGTATGTGTAACACGCAGAGCAGTGTGTATGTGTAACACGCAGAGCGGTGTGTATGTGTAACACGCAGAGCCGTGTGTATGTGTAACACGCAGAGCGGTGTGTATGTGTAACACGCAAAACGGTGTGTATGTGTAACACGCAGAGCGGTGTGTATGTGTAACACGCAGAGTGGTGTGTATGTGTAACACGCAGAGCAGTGTGTATCTGTAACACACAGAGCGGTATGTGTAACACGCAGAGCGGTATGTATCTGTAACACGCAGAGCGGTGTGTATGTGTAACACGCAGAGCGGTGTGTATGTGTAACACGCAGAGCGGTGTGTATCTGTAACACGCAGAGCGGTGTGTATGTGTAACACGCAGAGCGGTGTGTATGTGTAACACGCAGAGCGGTGTGTATGTGTAACACGCAGAGCGGTGTGTATGTGTAACACGCAGAGCAGTGTGTATGTGTAACAAGCAGAGCGGTGTGTATGTGTAACACGCAGAGCGGTGTGTATGTGTAACACGCAGAGCGGTGTGTATGTGTAACACGCAGAGCAGTGTGTATGTGTAACACGCAGAGCAGTGTGTATGTGTAACACGCAGAGCGGTGTGTATGTGTAACACGCAGAGCGGTGTGTATGTGTAACACGCAGAGCAGTGTGTATCTGTAACACGCAGAGCTGTGTGTATGTGTAACACGCAGAGCAGTGTGTATGTGTAACACGCAGAGCTGTGTGTATGTGTAACACGCAGAGCTGTGTGTATGTGTAACACGCAGAGCAGTGTGTATGTGTAACACGCAGAGCAGTGTGTATGTGTAACACGCAGAGCTGTGTGTAGGTGTAACACGCAGAGCAGTGTGTATGTGTAACACGCAGAGCTGTGTGTATGTGTAACACGCAGAGCGGTGTGTATGTGTAACACGCAGAGCGGTGTGTATGTGTAACACGCAGAGCGGTGTGTATGTGTAACACGCAGAGCGGTGTGTATGTGTAACACGCAGAGCGGTGTGTATGTGTAACACGCAGAGCGGTGTGTATGTGTAACACGCAGAGCGGTGTGTATGTGTAACACGCAGAGCGTGTGTATGTGTAACACGCAGAGCAATGTGTATGTGTAACACGCAGAGCAGTGTGTATGTAACACGCAGAGCGGTGTGTATGTGTAACACGCAGAGCAGTGTGTATGTAACACGCAGAGCTGTGTGTATGTGTAACACGCAGAGCTGTGTGTATGTGTAACACGCAGAGCAGTGTGTATGTAACACGCAGAGCTGTGTGTATGTGTAACACGCAGGGCAGTGTGTATGTGTAACACGCAGAGCTGTGTGTATGTGTAACACGCAGAGCGGTGTGTATATGTAACACGCAGAGCAGTGTGTATCTGTAACACGCAGAGCAGTGTGTATGTGTAACACGCAGAGCAGTGTGTATCTGTAACACGCAGAGCAGTGTGTATGTGTAACACGCAGAGCAGTGTGTATCTGTAACACGCAGAGCAGTGTGTATGTGTAACACGTAGAGAGGTGTGTATGTGTAACACGCAGAGCAGTGTGTATGTGTAACACGCAGAGCGGTGTGTATGTGTAACACGCAGAGCGGTGTGTATGTGTAACACGCAGAGCAGTGTGTATCTGTAACACGCAGAGCTGTGTGTATGTGTAACACGCAGAGCAGTGTGTATGTGTAACACGCAGAGCTGTGTGTATGTGTAACACGCAGAGCTGTGTGTATGTGTAACACGCAGAGCAGTGTGTATGTGTAACACGCAGAGCAGTGTGTATGTGTAACACGCAGAGCTGTGTGTAGGTGTAACACGCAGAGCAGTGTGTATGTGTAACACGCAGAGCTGTGTGTATGTGTAACACGCAGAGCGGTGTGTATGTGTAACACGCAGAGCGGTGTGTATGTGTAACACGCAGAGCGGTGTGTATGTGTAACACGCAGAGCGGTGTGTATGTGTAACACGCAGAGCGGTGTGTATGTGTAACACGCAGAGCGGTGTGTATGTGTAACACGCAGAGCGGTGTGTATGTGTAACACGCAGAGCGGTGTGTATGTGTAACACGCAGAGCGTGTGTATGTGTAACACGCAGAGCGGTGTGTATGTGTAACACGCAGAGCTGTGTGTATGTGTAACACGCAGAGCTGTGTGTATGTGTAACACGCAAAGCGGTGTGTATGTGTAACACGCAGAGCGGTGTGTATGTGTAACACGCAGAGCTGTGTGTATGTGTAACACGCAGAGTGGTGTGTATCTGTAACACGCAGAGTGGTGTTTATGTGTAACACGCAGAGCGGTGTGTATGTAACATGCAGAGCAGTGTGTATATGTAACACGCAGAGCAGTGTGTATGTGTAACACGCAGAGCGGTGTGTATGTGTAACACGCAGAGCGGTGTGTATGTGTAACACGCAGAGCGGTGTGTATGTGTAACACGCAGAGCGGTGTGTATGTGTAACACGCAGAGCAGTGTGTATCTGTAACACACAGAGCGGTATGTGTAACACGCAGAGCGGTGTGTATCTGTAACACGCAGAGCGGTGTGTATGTGTAACACGCAGAGCGGTGTGTATGTGTAACACGCAGAGCAGTGTGTATCTGTAACACGCAGAGCGGTGTGTATGTGTAACACGCAGAGCAGTGTGTATGTGTAACACGCAGAGCGGTGTGTATGTGTAACACGCAGAGCCGTGTGTATGTGTAACACGCAGAGCGGTGTGTATGTGTAACACGCAAAACGGTGTGTATGTGTAACACGCAGAGCGGTGTGTATGTGTAACACGCAGAGTGGTGTGTATGTGTAACACGCAGAGTGGTGTGTATGTGTAACACGCAGAGCAGTGTGTATCTGTAACACACAGAGCGGTATGTGTAACACGCAGAGCGGTATGTATCTGTAACACGCAGAGCGGTGTGTATGTGTAACACGCAGAGCGGTGTGTATGTGTAACACGCAGAGCGGTGTGTATCTGTAACACGCAGAGCGGTGTGTATGTGTAACACGCAGAGCGGTGTGTATGTGTAACACGCAGAGCGGTGTGTATGTGTAACACGCAGAGCGGTGTGTATGTGTAACACGCAGAGCAGTGTGTATGTGTAACAAGCAGAGCGGTGTGTATGTGTAACACGCAGAGCGGTGTGTATGTGTAACACGCAGAGCGGTGTGTATGTGTAACACGCAGAGCAGTGTGTATGTGTAACACGCAGAGCAGTGTGTATGTGTAACACGCAGAGCGGTGTGTATGTGTAACACGCAGAGCGGTGTGTATGTGTAACACGCAGAGCAGTGTGTATCTGTAACACGCAGAGCTGTGTGTATGTGTAACACGCAGAGCAGTGTGTATGTGTAACACGCAGAGCTGTGTGTATGTGTAACACGCAGAGCTGTGTGTATGTGTAACACGCAGAGCAGTGTGTATGTGTAACACGCAGAGCAGTGTGTATGTGTAACACGCAGAGCTGTGTGTAGGTGTAACACGCAGAGCAGTGTGTATGTGTAACACGCAGAGCTGTGTGTATGTGTAACACGCAGAGCGGTGTGTATGTGTAACACGCAGAGCGGTGTGTATGTGTAACACGCAGAGCGGTGTGTATGTGTAACACGCAGAGCGGTGTGTATGTGTAACACGCAGAGCGGTGTGTATGTGTAACACGCAGAGCGGTGTGTATGTGTAACACGCAGAGCGGTGTGTATGTGTAACACGCAGAGCGGTGTGTATGTGTAACACGCAGAGCGTGTGTATGTGTAACACGCAGAGCGGTGTGTATGTGTAACACGCAGAGCTGTGTGTATGTGTAACACGCAGAGCTGTGTGTATGTGTAACACGCAAAGCGGTGTGTATGTGTAACACGCAGAGCGGTGTGTATGTGTAACACGCAGAGCTGTGTGTATGTGTAACACGCAGAGTGGTGTGTATCTGTAACACGCAGAGTGGTGTTTATGTGTAACACGCAGAGCGGTGTGTATGTAACATGCAGAGCAGTGTGTATATGTAACACGCAGAGCAGTGTGTATGTGTAACACGCAGAGCGGTGTGTATGTGTAACACGCAGAGCGGTGTGTATGTGTAACACGCAGAGCGGTGTGTATGTGTAACACGCAGAGCGGTGTGTATGTGTAACACGCAGAGCAGTGTGTATCTGTAACACACAGAGCGGTATGTGTAACACGCAGAGCGGTGTGTATCTGTAACACGCAGAGCGGTGTGTATGTGTAACACGCAGAGCGGTGTGTATGTGTAACACGCAGAGCAGTGTGTATCTGTAACACGCAGAGCGGTGTGTATGTGTAACACGCAGAGCAGTGTGTATGTGTAACACGCAGAGCGGTGTGTATGTGTAACACGCAGAGCCGTGTGTATGTGTAACACGCAGAGCGGTGTGTATGTGTAACACGCAAAACGGTGTGTATGTGTAACACGCAGAGCGGTGTGTATGTGTAACACGCAGAGTGGTGTGTATGTGTAACACGCAGAGCAGTGTGTATCTGTAACACACAGAGCGGTATGTGTAACACGCAGAGCGGTATGTATCTGTAACACGCAGAGCGGTGTGTATGTGTAACACGCAGAGCGGTGTGTATGTGTAACACGCAGAGCGGTGTGTATCTGTAACACGCAGAGCGGTGTGTATGTGTAACACGCAGAGCGGTGTGTATGTGTAACACGCAGAGCGGTGTGTATGTGTAACACGCAGAGCGGTGTGTATGTGTAACACGCAGAGCAGTGTGTATGTGTAACAAGCAGAGCGGTGTGTATGTGTAACACGCAGAGCGGTGTGTATGTGTAACACGCAGAGCGGTGTGTATGTGTAACACGCAGAGCAGTGTGTATGTGTAACACGCAGAGCAGTGTGTATGTGTAACACGCAGAGCGGTGTGTATGTGTAACACGCAGAGCGGTGTGTATGTGTAACACGCAGAGCAGTGTGTATCTGTAACACGCAGAGCTGTGTGTATGTGTAACACGCAGAGCAGTGTGTATGTGTAACACGCAGAGCTGTGTGTATGTGTAACACGCAGAGCTGTGTGTATGTGTAACACGCAGAGCAGTGTGTATGTGTAACACGCAGAGCAGTGTGTATGTGTAACACGCAGAGCTGTGTGTAGGTGTAACACGCAGAGCAGTGTGTATGTGTAACACGCAGAGCTGTGTGTATGTGTAACACGCAGAGCGGTGTGTATGTGTAACACGCAGAGCGGTGTGTATGTGTAACACGCAGAGCGGTGTGTATGTGTAACACGCAGAGCGGTGTGTATGTGTAACACGCAGAGCGGTGTGTATGTGTAACACGCAGAGCGGTGTGTATGTGTAACACGCAGAGCGGTGTGTATGTGTAACACGCAGAGCGTGTGTATGTGTAACACGCAGAGCGGTGTGTATGTGTAACACGCAGAGCTGTGTGTATGTGTAACACGCAGAGCTGTGTGTATGTGTAACACGCAAAGCGGTGTGTATGTGTAACACGCAGAGCGGTGTGTATGTGTAACACGCAGAGCTGTGTGTATGTGTAACACGCAGAGTGGTGTGTATCTGTAACACGCAGAGTGGTGTTTATGTGTAACACGCAGAGCGGTGTGTATGTAACATGCAGAGCAGTGTGTATATGTAACACGCAGAGCAGTGTGTATGTGTAACACGCAGAGCGGTGTGTATGTGTAACACGCAGAGCGGTGTGTATGTGTAACACGCAGAGCGGTGTGTATGTGTAACACGCAGAGCGGTGTGTATGTGTAACACGCAGAGCAGTGTGTATCTGTAACACACAGAGCGGTATGTGTAACACGCAGAGCGGTGTGTATCTGTAACACGCAGAGCGGTGTGTATGTGTAACACGCAGAGCGGTGTGTATGTGTAACACGCAGAGCAGTGTGTATCTGTAACACGCAGAGCGGTGTGTATGTGTAACACGCAGAGCAGTGTGTATGTGTAACACGCAGAGCGGTGTGTATGTGTAACACGCAGAGCCGTGTGTATGTGTAACACGCAGAGCGGTGTGTATGTGTAACACGCAAAACGGTGTGTATGTGTAACACGCAGAGCGGTGTGTATGTGTAACACGCAGAGTGGTGTGTATGTGTAACACGCAGAGCAGTGTGTATCTGTAACACACAGAGCGGTATGTGTAACACGCAGAGCGGTATGTATCTGTAACACGCAGAGCGGTGTGTATGTGTAACACGCAGAGCGGTGTGTATGTGTAACACGCAGAGCGGTGTGTATCTGTAACACGCAGAGCGGTGTGTATGTGTAACACGCAGAGCGGTGTGTATGTGTAACACGCAGAGCGGTGTGTATGTGTAACACGCAGAGCGGTGTGTATGTGTAACACGCAGAGCAGTGTGTATGTGTAACAAGCAGAGCGGTGTGTATGTGTAACACGCAGAGCGGTGTGTATGTGTAACACGCAGAGCGGTGTGTATGTGTAACACGCAGAGCAGTGTGTATGTGTAACACGCAGAGCAGTGTGTATGTGTAACAAGCAGAGCGGTGTGTATGTGTAACACGCAGAGCGGTGTGTATGTGTAACACGCAGATCGGTGTGTATGTGTAACACGCAGAGCAGTGTGTATGTGTAACACCCAACATGCTAAATATGTATTTGTGAAGACTCCATCTGGCAACTAGAAGGTTAACTAAAAAATATACATTTGTAAGTCAGCGCACCTAAAAAAAAGTGTTATCGTTTTTATTAAAAGAATCATACAGTATGCTGAAATCATTAAAAAATCATCTTTGTGATATGCAGATATACAGAGCGAATTTAAATGAAATTCCACTCCAGCCTTATTAAAAATCAAAGCCCAAACCACACAGTGATTTCTGAAGGTGCCACACCAGCGAAGAACAAAGCTAAGGACGAAAATCTCATTATTGTTTGTGTATATTTACCCACATGAGAAGGAATGAAATGCCCCCGCTCACTGCTACTCATTTCAAAGTCCCCCGATAAACACCAAAAAATATCAGTTTGCCCCCTCTGCATAATAATTATTCCGCATTTTTTAACTTTTTCTTTCAATGCATTATAAATTATTTCATTTGCTCCTGAATCTTTTTAAAATAAATTTGCACTTCTGACAAATTTTTCCTAGCTCAGGGCCTTTTTAATTTCTCGCTGTTCGGTTTGTGTATAACATATGTGATGGATATTAAAAGCCCCTCTCCCTGATAACATTTTTAACTCGGAGGAGTGTACAGTATGCGCTAAAACGTCAAAATGAAAAACTTGTAAAAACTTTCAGAAAATGTGCTGGTATAAGGGTGGCGTTATGTGACTGTTACATATGTAGCCCCCCTTGTGAGGATTACTATAGCAGTGTAAGGGTTAATGACCCTAGAGGGTTAACTGGGGTCACACAGAGTAACTCCCCTCTCCCATTACATGTACAGGGGGAATTGGCAGAAACAAAGCCACGCCTACGTTATTGCTGATAGTGATGTCACCACTAGTATATATATATATACCCAGGTAGAATTTGCGAGACTCAGGTTCTTGGAGGAGTAACAGTTGGAGGAGCCTCACTGTATATGTTGTATATATGTTCCTGAGTATATAGAATTAAGTAAAGGATGATCTGTAGCCGTTTATTGTGTTGGAGTTCGGGCACGTGTCCCTTTAGATGGTACCCGCAGATTTGGCCAAGGTGAACACAGTAGTTTACAACAGAGGAGGCATATACCCTACAGAGGTTTCCTGGGTTTAACAGGATTGGCAGGTTCATTTCGACCTCAGCATTGGCTAGCCTAGTAATGGCCACCAGAATACAGAACCGGGACATGGATCCCTGGATAGAGATGTGTCAGCCAGAGCCCAGACAGGGCTTAGGAGTAACTGGGCATAAGTAACCTTTCCTCACACCTTCTCACCTCCTCACCCCCGTCGGCAAGACTTCTCTTGTGCTGCCCTCTCTCTCTGACATTCCCTACCATGCACAGTCAGACTCTCACCCAGCTCTCAGATGTTTAAAAAATCCCTGAACTTCCCTCTAACATCCCTCTCCCATCCCACTCCAACCCCATTGGAACCAGCAGTGTGGCTGGACCAATCTCCACCCTATGTTGCCCCCCCCCTCCTCCCAAAACTTTAGTGGCTTCAGCTATAACATTCTAACCTGAGACACACCGTATCCTACAATAAGCAGCCACCTTGCCTTCTTGTTTCACCATTGTCCCTCAGTCCCACTAGAGTGTAAACTCTCAGGATCAGGGCCCTCGTTACCTATTTGTATCAGTTTGTTTGTATTCATTGGATTAGCTGGCTACTGTATCTATTGACTTTATTTAGGTATGCTAATGCAGTGTTTAATAATGGGCAAATAATCTATTATCCATATCTGGATAATAGTAATTTTGCACATTATTGTACTGTATGTGTTTGGGCGGGGGGGGTGTGTGTATTTATGTTTGTTAAATCTTTTTTTAATGTACATTTGATTAATAGTGTACATGAGCAGGGGGTCTTCGGAGCTGAACAGCATTGGTTTCAGGTCTGAGGACCCCCTACTTCAGGAGATACAGGCCCCGTTATGGGGTGCTTATTAGCGAAACGCAGCCCAAACCACAAACCTGAATCTCATCCTGGGAGTACCCAAATAGTTAGTGGCACACCCCACAAAGTAATCATTGAATGCATTTGCAATGTCAGTGGGGTTTGTCAGAGTAATATCCCCCTTAGTGATATTACTTGGTTGTTGATGGTTAGGAGGCTGGAATATATTGTTGATAACCTTCCAGAAGTTAGCTGGGTTTGATGTATTCTGGTGGAGATTGTCAGAATAATATTTTGCTTTTGCATGCCTTGTTTGCCTTGTGCACATGTTCTGCAGGCATCTGTAGTGTTTGAGATCCTTGGTAGTGACCGTTACTTTGTAGCTTTTCCACAAGGTATCCCTGAGCTGGTAGAGTGCAATAAGGTCAGTTGTAACCCATGGAAAGTGGCCCCCCCGTTCCCTTATTTTGCGTAGTGAAGCATGGGTATCACAGAGTTTTAAGAACACGGATTGGAAATAGTCGAGCGCAGAATCAGGGTCGGGAATTAAATCGATTCTGTGCCATGGGCAGTTGGTAAGGTCATCCAGAAACTGTTGTGGGTTAAAGTTTTAAAATGTTCTAGTGAGGAGAACTTTAGGGCTTGAATGGGGCGGTTTAATTTTCCTTACACAGTACATTATTGCATGGTCACTGAAAATATCAGGAAGGATGCGAGAGGATTGGATTCTGCTGGGATTTGAGGAGAGAATCCACTCTAGCAAGGAATGGTTGTGCGATTTCAGGTTTGTCCGTGTGGGTTGGGAAAGGAGTTGCGATAGGTTAAGTGACTTGAGTTGTATCTGGATTTTGTGGTTTTTAGGGTCAAGCCAATTGAAGTTGAAATCCCCAAGAACTAGCAGCTCACTCTTCTCATTCAGAGAGGAAATGGAGCCAAGAAACTGGGTGATATCAGTCAGGGATTGTAGAGGGGCTTTAGGGGGGAGGTAGATGCCAGCGAGCAAGATGGGCTTAGAAAAGGGGAGGCATATTTTGCCAACTAGAATTTCAAAAGAGGGTGAAGGGTGGGTACAGTGGGTCCGGGGTGGGTGGTTAGGCCTCCCGGGTGGGTAGCGGGGCAGGGTGGGTTAACCCCTTAATTACTATAGCAGTTATTAACAGCTACGGTGATTAAGGGGATCGCGACCATTAGAATGTATTTATTATACTAGCTTAGAGACCCGACGCTGCCCGGGACCAAAACCTCCTGCTCCCTCCTCTCTCCATGTCCCTCTCTGCCTCCCCCCCCTGCACAGTTCCAGGGGGTGGGAGTGACACCCGGGGGAGGGGAAGGCAATACCCGGTGTGGGTGATACCCGGGGGCAGGGGGACTCAGTGGGAGACAGAACAGGAGGGAGAGGGAGAAGAAGAGAGTGGCCGGGCGGTGCGAGGAGGAGGAGGGCCGGTTGAGGCCACAGAAGCAAGCCAATGAGAGGGGGGCGGGCCACGGAGCAATCTGATTCTCCAGAGGCTGAGTGACAGACCAATCAGATTGCCCCTAGACATAGGGTGACCAGATTTTGAAAATGAAAAACCGGGCCACATTTTTTTTTTTTTACATAACAGTTTATTTATTGTAGTACACTTATACTTTACTACCATTAGTCCTTGTTACGTGTGTGTATGTGTGTGTGTGTGTGTGTGTGTGTGTGTGTGTGTCGGATGACCTCACTAATCGAACAAAAAAAAAAGCCAGATGTGAATGACTTCTGAACCCATTAACAAGTGTAAGGATGCCCCTCTTGATTTCCAAAGCAGCAATCCCGCCTGGGATCTTACCTGATCCGCAGTCCCTCAAGGTACTATAATGGAGAGGAGGTGTTCCCTACCTGTCTTCCGATGTCTCCCGCGTGAAACTTGAGTCAGATCTGGAAGAAAACAGGATAGGTTACTTCGGTGTAGGTATACGGCAGTTAAGATAAGACATAGAGGGTGAGGGAGACGGGGAGGGTGAGGGAGGCGAGGAGGGTGAGGGAGGCGGGGAGGG
>NC_134492.1:58060100-58070100 GCF_040206685.1 Ascaphus truei | reverse complement strand
ACCACCCGAGGACGCCCACGGGGCCCACCCGAGGACCACCCCCGGACGTCCATGGGTACCACCCGAGGGCCCCAGACACCCATGGGAACCACCCGAGGGCCCCAAGACCTCTGTGGGAACAACCCGAGAACCCCCAGACATCCATGGATACCACCTGAGGACCCACGGGGGCAAAGAACCAGGGGTCCTACAGCTGTGGGGCCCCTGCAGACCCGCAGGTACCACCCAAGGGCCCCCAGACACCCACGGGAACCACCCGTGGACCCCATTTGGGCCCACGGACACCCGCCGGTACAACCTGGAGGCCCATGGAGCCTTGCGGGGCCCCCCCGGAGGCCCCCAGACACCCGTGGGTACCCCCCGCTTGACTGGGGTATTAATCCTGTGTATAAAATAATAAATAATGGTTTTATGGGGTGGCACGGGGGCTGGGTTGTGTATTGCTGCTTACTAAATATTTTTTAATTAAAATGTTATTAATAGTGTAGATGAGCAGGGGGTCTCCAGAGCAGAACCATGTTGGTTTCAGGTCCGGGGAACCCCTACTTCTCGAGATACAGGCCCTGTTATGGGGTGCTGGTATCTCCTATGCATTTAAATGCCCCAATCACGTGACGCGGGACATTTACATGGCGGGGATACCGGCACCCCATAACGGGGACTGTATTTTGGGAAGTAGGGGGTCCCCGGACCTGAAACCAACACGGTTCTCCTCTGGAGACCCCCTGCTCACCTACACTAGGAATAAAATTTTAATGTAAAAATATTTTTATTTCCGGCGAGATTTGCGCAGAGAGAGGCGGATCTCGGCAGCAGGTACAAGTCGCCGGGTCAGCCCTTCTCGGGGGGCAGGTCCTATCCCCGCCGGCAACTCGCCATGTTTGAAAATGTTGCTCTCACTGGTATTCGGGCCTTTCTGTATACCGTGAGAGCAACTCGGCAAACACATGGCGAGTTCAAAACCCTGCCGATAATTTCTATCTGACTTTACTGCATAGGCCCCCATGTATGTAACATACATGTACAGCGACTTGGAAGAAAAGTGATCACGGCATTATTTATAAATACAAACACAATAAAGTGAAGGGGTCCCCTCCCCCCCCCCACCTGGCCTGAGACCCCATACTGTATGCCAAACACTGCCCAGGCTACTTGTTCCAAAACACAGACGCCTGGAAGGTCACTCCCCATACCGGCCGCCCGAGCTGTGTGCAGGTGAAGCCTATGGAGCTCATTCTAGTAGGTTCGATACAATTACTGCCAAATGGAACGGTGTGACATGTTCCTGCCTCACGGTGTGACATGTTCCTGCCTCACGGTGTGACATGTTCCTGCCTCACGGTGTGACATGTTCCTGCCTCACGGTGTGACATGTTCCTGCCTCACGGTGTGACATGTTCCTGCCTCACGGTGTGACATGTTCCTGCCTCACGGTGTGACATGTTCCTGCCTCACGGTGTGACATGTTCCTGCCTCACGGTGTGACATGTTCCTGCCTCACGGTGTGTCATGTTCCTGCCTCACGGTGTGACATGTTCCTACCTCACGGTGTGACATGTTCCTGCCTCACGGTGTGACATGTTCCTGCCTCACGGTGTGACATGTTCCTGCCTCACGGTGTGACATGTTCCTGCCTCACGGTGTGACATGTTCCTGCCTCACGGTGTGACATGTTCCTGCCTCACGGTGTGACATGTTCCTGCCTCACGGTGTGACATGTTCCTACCTCACGGTGTGACATGTTCCTGCCTCACGGTGTGACATGTTCCTGCCTCACGGTGTGACATGTTCCTGCCTCACGGTGTGACATGTTCCTGCCTCACGGTGTGTCATGTTCCTGCCTCACGGTGTGACATGTTCCTGCCTCACGGTGTGTCATGTTCCTGCCTCACGGTGTGACATGTTCCTGCCTCACGGTGTGACATGTTCCTGCCTCACGGTGTGACATGTTCCTACCTCACGGTGTGACATGTTCCTGCCTCACGGTGTGACATGTTCCTACCTCACGGTGTGACATGTTCCTACCTCACGGTGTGACATGTTCCTGCCTCACGGTGTGACATGTTCCTGCCTCACGGTGTGACATGTTCCTGCCTCACGGTGTGACATGTTCCTGCCTCACGGTGTGACATGTTCCTGCCTCACGGTGTGACATGTTCCTGCCTCACGGTGTGACATGTTCCTGCCTCACGGTGTGACATGTTCCTGCCTCACGGTGTGACATGTTCCTACCTCACGGTGTGACATGTTCCTACCTCACGGTGTGACATGTTCCTGCCTCACGGTGTGACATGTTCCTGCCTCACGGTGTGACATGTTCCTACCTCACGGTGTGACATGTTCCTGCCTCACGGTGTGACATGTTCCTGCCTCACGGTGTGACATGTTCCTGCCTCACGGTGTGACATGTTCCTGCCTCACGGTGTGACATGTTCCTGCCTCACGGTGTGACATGTTCCTGCCTCACGGTGTGACATGTTCCTGCCTCACGGTGTGACATGTTCCTGCCTCACGGTGTGACATGTTCCTACCTCACGGTGTGACATGTTCCTACCTCACGGTGTGACATGTTCCTACCTCACGGTGTGACATGTTCCTACCTCACGGTGTGACATGTTCCTACCTCACGGTGTGACATGTTCCTGCCTCACGGTGTGACATGTTCCTACCTCACGGTGTGACATGTTCCTGCCTCACGGTGTGACATGTTCCTGCCTCACGGTGTGACATGTTCCTACCTCACGGTGTGACATGTTCCTACCTCACGGTGTGACATGTTCCTGCCTCACGGTGTGACATGTTCCTGCCTCACGGTGTGACATGTTCCTACCTCACGGTGTGACATGTTCCTGCCTCACGGTGTGACATGTTCCTGCCTCACGGTGTGTGACATGTTCCTGCCTCACGGTGTGACATGTTCCTACCTCACGGTGTGACATGTTCCTGCCTCACGGTGTGACATGTTCCTGCCTCACGGTGTGACATGTTCCTGCCTCACGGTGTGACATGTTCCTGCCTCACGGTGTGTCATGTTCCTGCCTCACGGTGTGACATGTTCCTGCCTCACGGTGTGACATGTTCCTGCCTCACGGTGTGACATGTTCCTGCTCACGGTGTGACATGTTCCTGCCTCACGGTGTGACATGTTCCTACCTCACGGTGTGACATGTTCCTGCCTCACGGGTGGGACATGTTCCTACCTCACGGTGTGACATGTTCCTGCCTCACGGTGTGACATGTTCCTGCCTCACGGTGTGACATGTTCCTGCCTCACGGTGTGGACATGTTCCTGCCTCACGGTGTGACATGTTCCTGCCTCACGGTGTGACATGTTCCTGCCTCACGGTGTGACATGTTCCTGCCTCACGGTGTGACATGTTCCTGCCTCACGGTGTGACATGTTCCTGCCTCACGGTGTGACATGTTCCTGCCTCACGGTGTGTCATGTTCCTGCCTCACGGTGTGACATGTTCTACCTCACGGTGTGACATGTTCCTACCTCACGGTGTGACATGTTCCTGCCTCACGGTGTGACATGTTCCTGCCTCACGGTGTGACATGTTCCTGCCTCACGGTGTGACATGTTCCTGCCTCACGGTGTGACATGTTCCTGCCTCACGGTGTGACATGTTCCTGCCTCACGGTGTGACATGTTCCTGCCTCACGGTGTGACATGTTCCTGCCTCACGGTGTGACATGTTCCTGCCTCACGGTGTGACATGTTCCTGCCTCACGGTGTGTCATGTTCCTGCCTCACGGTGTGACATGTTCCTACCTCACGGTGTGACATGTTCCTACCTCACGGTGTGACATGTTCCTACCTCACGGTGTGACATGTTCCTACCTCACGGTGTGACATGTTCCTGCCTCACGGTGTGACATGTTCCTGCCTCACGGTGTGACATGTTCCTACCTCACGGGTGTGACATGTTCCTGCCCTCACGGTGTGACATGTTCCTACCTCACGGTGTGACATGTTCCTCCTCCGGGTCACGGTGTGACATGTTCCTGCCTCACGGTGTGACATGTTCCTGCCTCACGGTGTGACATGTTCCTGCCTCACGGTGTGACATGTTCCTGCCTCACGGTGTGACATGTTCCTGCCTCACGGTGTGACATGTTCCTGCCTCACGGTGTGACATGTTCCTACCTCACGGTGTGACATGTTCCTACCTCACGGTGTGACATGTTCCTGCCTCACGGTGTGACATGTTCCTGCCTCACGGTGTGACATGTTCCTACCTCACGGTGTGACATGTTCCTGCCTCACGGTGTGGACATGTTCCTGCCTCACGGTGTGACATGTTCCTGCCTCACGGTGTGACATGTTCCTGCCTCACGGTGTGACATGTTCCTGCCTCACGGTGTGACATGTTCCTGCCTCACGGTGTGACATGTTCCTGCCTCACGGTGTGACATGTTCCTGCCTCACGGTGTGACATGTTCCTGCCTCACGGTGTGACATGTTCCTGCCTCACGGTGTGACATGTTCCTGCCTCACGGTGTGACATGTTCCTGCCTCACGGTGTGACATGTTCCTGCCTCACGGTGTGACATGTTCCTGCCTCACGGTGTGACATGTTCCTGCCTCACGGTGTGTCATGTTCCTGCCTCACGGTGTGACATGTTCCTGCCTCACGGTGTGACATGTTCCTGCCTCACGGTGTGACATGTTCCTGCCTCACGGTGTGACATGTTCCTGCCTCACGGTGTGACATGTTCCTGCCTCACGGTGTGTCATGTTCCTACCTCACGGTGTGACATGTTCCTGCCTCACGGTGTGACATGTTCCTGCCTCACGGTGTGACATGTTCCTGCCTCACGGTGTGACATGTTCCTGCCTCACGGTGTGACATGTTCCTGCCTCACGGTGTGACATGTTCCTGCCTCACGGTGTGACATGTTCCTGCCTCACGGTGTGACATGTTCCTGCCTCACGGTGTGACATGTTCCTGCCTCACGGTGTGACATGTTCCTGCCTCACGGTGTGACATGTTCCTGCCTCACGGTGTGACATGTTCCTGCCTCACGGTGTGACATGTTCCTGCCTCACGGTGTGACATGTTCCTGCCTCACGGTGTGACATGTTCCTGCCTCACGGTGTGACATGTTCCTGCCTCACGGTGTGACATGTTCCTGCCTCACGGTGTGACATGTTCCTGCCTCACGGTGTGACATGTTCCTGCCTCACGGTGTGACATGTTCCTGCCTCACGGTGTGACATGTTCTGCCTCACGGTGTGACATGTTCCTGCCTCACGGTGTGACATGTTCCCTACCTCACGGTGTGACATGTTCCTGCCTCACGGTGTGACATGTTCCTGCCTCACGGTGTGACATGTTCCTACCTCACGGTGTGACATGTTCCTGCCTCACGGTGTGACATGTTCCTGCCTCACGGTGTGACATGTTCCTGCCTCACGGTGTGACATGTTCCTGCCTCACGGTGTGACATGTTCCTGCCTCACGGTGTGACATGTTCCTGCCTCACGGTGTGACATGTTCCTGCCTCACGGTGTGACATGTTCCTGCCTCACGGTGTGACATGTTCCTGCCTCACGGTGTGACATGTTCCTGCCTCACGGTGTGACATGTTCCTGCCTCACGGTGTGACATGTTCCTGCCTCACGGTGTGACATGTTCCTGCCTCACGGTGTGTGACATGTTCCTGCCTCACGGTGTGACATGTTCCTGCCTCACGGTGTGACATGTTCCTGCCTCACGGTGTGACATGTTCCTGCCTCACGGTGTGACATGTTCCTGCCTCACGGTGTGACATGTTCCTGCCTCACGGTGTGACATGTTCCTGCCTCACGGTGTGACATGTTCCTGCCTCACGGTGTGACATGTTCCTACCTCACGGTGTGACATGTTCCTGCCTCACGGTTGTGACATGTTCCTGCCTCACGGTGTGACATGTTCCTACCTCACGGTGTGACATGTTCCTGCCTCACGGTGTGACATGTTCCTGCCTCACGGTGTGACATGTTCCTGCCTCACGGTTGTGACATGTTCCTGCCTCACGGTGTGACATGTTCCTGCCTCACGGTGTGACATGTTCCTGCCTCACGGTGTGACATGTTCCTACCTCACGGTGTGTCATGTTCCTGCCTCACGGTGTGACATGTTCCTGCCTCACGGTGTGACATGTTCCTGCCTCACGGTGTGACATGTTCCTGCCTCACGGTGTGACATGTTCCTGCCTCACGGTGTGACATGTTCTGCCTCACGGTGTGACATGTTCCTGCCTCACGGTGTGACATGTTCCTGCCTCACGGTGTGACATGTTCCTGCCTCCGGTGTGACATGTCCTACCTCACGGTGTGACATGTTCCTGCCTCACGGTGTGACATGTCCTACCTCACGGTGTGACATGTTCCTACCTCACGGTGTGACATGTTCCTGCCTCACGGTGTGACATGTTCCTGCCTCACGGTGTGACATGTTCCTGCCTCACGGGTGTGACATGTTCCTGCCTCACGGTGTGACATGTTCCTGCCTCACGGTGTGACATGTTCCTGCCTCACGGTGTGACATGTTCCTGCCTCACGGTGTGACATGTTCCTGCCTCACGGTGTGACATGTTCCTGCCTCACGGTGTGACATGTTCCTGCCTCACGGTGTGACATGTTCCTGCCTCACGGTGTGACATGTTCCTGCCTCACGGTGTGACATGTTCCTGCCTCACGGTGTGACATGTTCCTGACCTCACGGTGTGACATGTTCCTGCCTCACGGTGTGACATGTTCCTGCCTCACGGTGTGACATGTTCCTGCCTCACGGTGTGACATGTTCCTGCCTCACGGTGTGACATGTTCCTGCCTCACGGTGTGACATGTTCCTGCCTCACGGTGTGACATGTTCCTGCCTCACGGTGTGACATGTTCCTGCCTCACGGTGTGACATGTTCCTGCCTCACGGTGTGACATGTTCCTGCCTCACGGTGTGACATGTTCCTGCCTCACGGTGTGACATGTTCCTGCCTCACGGTGTGACATGTTCCTGCCTCACGGTGTGACATGTTCCTGCCTCACGGTGTGACATGTTCCTGCCTCACGGTGTGACATGTTCCTGCCTCACGGTGTGACATGTTCCTGCCTCACGGTGTGACATGTTCCTGCCTCACGGTGTTGACATGTTCCTGCCTCACGGTGTGACATGTTCCTGCCTCACGGTGTGACATGTTCCTGCCTCACGGTGTGACATGTTCCTGCCTCACGGTGTGACATGTTCCTGCCTCACGGTGTGACATGTTCCTGCCTCACGGTGTGACATGTTCCTGCCTCACGGTGTGACATGTTCCTGCCTCACGGTGTGACATGTTCCTGCCTCACGGTGTGACATGTTCCTGCCTCACGGTGTGACATGTTCCTGCCTCACGGTGTGACATGTTCCTGCCTCACGGTGTGACATGTTCCTGCCTCACGGTGTGACATGTTCCTGCCTCACGGTGTGACATGTTCCTGCCTCACGGTGTGACATGTTCCTGCCTCACGGTGTGACATGTTCCTGCCTCACGGTGTGACATGTTCCTGCCTCACGGTGTGACATGTTCCTGCCTCACGGTGTGACATGTTCCTGCCTCACGGTGTGACATGTTCCTGCCTCACGGTGTGACATGTTCCTGCCTCACGGTGTGACATGTTCCTGCCTCACGGTGTGACATGTTCCTGCCTCACGGTGTGACATGTTCCTGCCTCACGGTGTGACATGTTCCTGCCTCACGGTGTGTCATGTTCCTGCCTCACGGTGTGACATGTTCCTGCCTCACGGTGTGTCATGTTCCTGCCTCACGTGTGACATGTTCCTAGCCTCACGGTGTGACATGTTCCTGCCTCACGGTGTGACATGTTCCTGCCTCACGGTGTGACATGTTCCTGCCTCACGGTGTGACATGTTCCTGCCTCACGGTGTGACATGTTCCTGCCTCACGGTGTGACATGTTCCTGCCTCACGGTGTGACATGTTCCTGCCTCACGGTGTGACATGTTCCTGCCTCACGGTGTGACATGTTCCTGCCTCACGGTGTGACATGTTCCTGCCTCACGGTGTGACATGTTCCTAGCCTCACGGTGTGACATGTTCCTGCCTCACGGTGTGACATGTTCCTGCCTCACGGTGTGACATGTTCCTGCCTCACGGTGTGACATGTTCCTGCCTCACGGTGTGACATGTTCCTGCCTCACGGTGTGACATGTTCCTGCCTCACGGTGTGACATGTTCTGCCTCACGGTGTGACATGTTCCTGCCTCACGGTGTGACATGTTCCTACCTCACGGTGTGACATGTTCCTGCCTCACGGTGTGACATGTTCCTGCCTCACGGTGTGACATGTTCCTGCCTCACGGTGTGACATGTTCCTGCCTCACGGTGTGACATGTTCCTGCCTCACGGTGTGACATGTCCTGCCTCACGGTGTGACATGTTCCTGCCTCACGGTGTGACATGTTCCTGCCTCACGGTGTGACATGTTCCTGCCTCACGGTGTGACATGTTCCTGCCTCACGGTGTGACATGTTCCTGCCTCACGGTGTGACATGTTCCTGCCTCACGGTGTGACATGTTCCTGCCTCACGGTGTGACATGTTCCTACCTCACGGTGTGACATGTCCTGCCTCACGGTGTGACATGTTCCTGCCTCACGGTGTGACATGTTCCTGCCTCACGGTGTGACATGTTCCTGCCTCACGGTGTGACATGTTCCTGCCTCACGGTGTGACATGTTCCTGACCTCACGGGTGTGACATGTTCCTGCCTCACGGTGTGACATGTTCCTGCCTCACGGTGTGACATGTTCCTGCCTCACGGTGTGACATGTTCCTGCCTCACGGTGTGACATGTCCTGCCTCACGGTGTGACATGTTCCTGCCTCACGGTGTGACATGTTCCTGCCTCACGGTGTGACATGTTCCTGCCTCACGGTGTGACATGTTCCTGCCTCACGGTGTGACATGTTCCTGCCTCACGGTGTGACATGTTCCTGCCTCACGGTGTGACATGTTCCTACCTCACGGTGTGACATGTTCCTGCCTCACGGTGTGACATTTCCTACCTCACGGTGTACATGTTCCTGCCTCACGGTGTGACATGTTCCTGCCTCACGGTGTGACATGTTCCTGCCTCACGGTGTGACATGTTCCTGCCTCACGGTGTGACATGTTCCTGCCTCACGGTGTGACATGTTCCTGCCTCACGGTGTGACATGTTCCTGCCTCACGGTGTGACATGTTCCTGCCTCACGGTGTGACATGTTCCTGCCTCACGGTGTGACATGTTCCTGCCTCACGGTGTGACATGTTCCTGCCTCACGGTGTGACATGTTCCTGCCTCACGGTGTGACATGTTCCTGCCTCACGGTGTGACATGTTCCTGCCTCACGGTGTGACATGTTCCTGCCTCACGGTGTGACATGTTCCTGCCTCACGGTGTGACATGTTCCTGCCTCACGGTGTGACATGTTCCTGCCTCACGCTCTGACATTTGTGTTATCACAGTATTCAGAAAGAAAGCATTACCGCAAGTCACAAACCGTGAGGTGGGAACATGCCCAAACCGCTCGTTAGCAGTGACCTTATCTCCGCCTCTTTCTAAGTCCTAACGCTGCATCTCCCTGCACAGCGCTTACAGGCGACCTCCCTGCACAGAGAGAAGCTGCATCTCCCTGCACAGCTCATACAGGCGATCTCCCTGCACAGAGAGAAGCTGCATCTCCCTGCACAGCTCATACAGGCGATCTCCCTGCACAGAGAGAAGCTGCATCTCCCTGCACAGAGACACTGCATCTCCCTGCACAGAGACACTGCATCTCCCTGCACAGAGACACTGCATCTCCCTGCACTGAGAGACACTGCATCTCCCTGCACAGAGACACTGCATCTCCCTGCACAGAGACACTGCATCTCCCTGCACAGCTCATACAGGCGATCTCCCTGCACAGAAAGAAGCTGCATCTCCCTGCACAGCTCATACAGGCGATCTCCCTGCACAGAGAAAGCTGCATC